>NC_079441.1:64004620-64049620 GCF_903798145.1 Danio aesculapii
TTTGTTCCTTTTTGCACTAATATTATTTACAGGGTCATATTAATGAAGAATAAAGGATTCTTTTGGTTCTGTTCTTTGCACAACGCCAAATAAATACCACAAAACATAATTCTTAATGATGATATGTAATCAAATGTTTGCTTAACCTATCTATCTCCATATGGACAACTTTTGTGTGGTCAGTTTGATCGATAGTTCAGTTACAGTGCGTCCGGAAAGTATTCATAGCGCTTCACTTTTTCCACATTTTTTTATGTTACAGCCTTATTCCAAAATGGATTCAATTAATTTATTTCCTTAAAATTCTACACACAATACTCCATAATGACAATGTGAAAAGATTTTTTGAAATTGTTGCAAATTTATTAAAAATAAAAATCCTGAAAAATCACATGTACATAAGTATTCACAGCCTTTGCTCAATACTTTGTTGATGCACCTTTGGTAGCAATTACATCCTCAAGTCTTTTTGAATATGATGCCACAAGCTTGGCACACCTGTCTTTGGGAATTTTCACTTATTCCTCTTTGCAGTACCTCTCAAGCTCTATCAGGTTGGATGGGAAGCGATGGTGTACAGCCATTTTCAGATCTCTCCAGAGATGTTCAATGGGATTTAGGTATGGGCTCTAGCTGGGCCACTCAAGGACATTCACCGAGTTGTTGTGAAGCCACTCCATTGATATTTTGGCTGTGTGCTTTGGGTCATTGTCCTGCTGGAAGATGAACCGTCTTCCCAGTCTGAGGTCGAGAGCACTCTGAAGCAGGTTTTCTTTCAGGATGTCTCTGCACATTGCTGCATTTACCTGTCCCTCTATCCTCGTCTTCCAGTTCCTGCTGCTGAAAAACGTCCCCACAGAATGATGCTGCCACCACAATGCTTCACTGTAGGGATGGTATTAGCCTGGTGCCTGGTTTTCTCCAAACGTAAAGCCTGGCATTCACTCCAAAGACTTCAATTTTAGTCTCATCAGACCAGAGAATTTAGTTTCTTATGGTCTGAGAGTCCTTCAGATGCCTTTTGCCAAATTCCAGGCGGGGAGTGGCTTCCGTCTGGCCACTCTACCATACAGGCCGGATTGGTGGATTACTGCACAGATGGTTGTCCTTCTGTAAGGTTCTCTCAGCAGAAGAATGCTGGAGCTCAGACACAGTGTCCATCAGGTTATTGATCACATCCCTGACTAAAGCCCTTCTCCCCCGATCACTCAGCTTAGATGGCCGGCCAGCTCTAGGAAGAGTCCTGGTGGTTTTAAACATCTTCCACTTACGGATGATGGAGGCCACTGTGCTCATTAGAACTTTCAGAGCAGCAGAAATTTTTTTCTGTAACCTGCCCCAGCCTTGTGCCTTAAGACAATCCTGTCTCGGAGGTCTACAGACAATTCCTTTGTCTTCATGCTTGGTTTGTGCTTTGACATGCACTATCAACCCTGGCACCTTATATAGACAGGTGTATGCCTTTTCAAATCATGTCCAATCAACTGAATTTACCACAGGTGAATCCAGTTAAGCTGCTGCAACATCTCAAGAATGATCAGTGGAAACAGAATGTACCTGAGCTTAATTGAGAGCTGCACAGCAAAGTCTGTGCATACTTATGTACATGTGATTTTTCAGGTTTTTTATTTTTAATAAATTTGCAACAATTTCAAAAAATCTTTTCACATTGTCATTATGGGGTATTGTGTGTCGAATTTTGAGGAAATAAATTTAATCCATTTTGGAGTAAGGCTGTAATATAAAAATGTGGAAAAAGTGAGTATGTACAGTGTTGTTCAAGTCTGAAGAAGCACAGTTTCACATAAGAGCTTCATACTATATATAACATACTTTTCTAATGGCTGAGTAGTACATTTAAATTCAAATGTAGAACAGGTACCTACTTAAGTAATAGGTGATTTCAGAACCAGCCGAAGGTTTTGTCTTGTGTTTATCGCTATCTGGAGTTTGCAAGATTTGGAAACAATTGCAAGATATAATTTTTTTTTTTTTATTGTATTTAACATCCTAAAATGTGTGTTTGTAAACAGTTCCAAGATATAAACATGTCCATGAAAAAAAAGTTTTTCTCAGCATTGACTAAATTAACAATTGTTTACTCAAAGGGGTCATACATGTGGATATAAGACAATTCTGAGAAAGCTAAAATAGCGAAATGCCAACTGAAAAATTAAAAATTGAAATTGTTTGATATAAACTTGTGATTGTGAGAAAAAGGTACATGTACACACAAACACACACATACTTGTTTACCGTAAATAGTGTAGCGATGTCAATGCTGCAAAATAAGCACAGTTCACAGAGAAGCCACTGCCAAACCAAGCATCTTTCTGTCAGGAGTTTTGTCACCAGGGCAAAATCTGATTGGAGGAAATGATTAGCCATTTACACACACACTCGACAAAAATATAAACGCAAATATTTCTCTCAAATATTATTCACACACTTGTCTAAATGAGTGTTGGTGAGCACTTCACATTTGCAGAATAATCCATCCACCTCACTGGTGTAGCATATCAATATGGTGATTAGACAGCATGATTATTGCACAGGCGTGCTTTAGGCTGGTCATGACAAAAGGCCAATAAAAAGCATGATGACTGCAGGAATGTCCACCAGAGCTGTTGCGTGTGAATTGAATGTTCATTTCTCTACCATAATCTATCTCTAAAGGTGTTTCTGAGAATTTGGCAGAACATCGAATCAGCCTCCCCACTACTGAGCGTTTCAAATCACAGCTGTGTAAGCACACCAGCTTAGGATCTCCACATCCAGCATCTTCATCTCCAAGATCATCTGAAACCAGCCACCCAGACCGCTGCTGATGCAACAATAGGTTTGTTAAACCAAAAATATTTCAGAACCACTTACAGTCCTTGAATTATCTTTGCCTTTTGGAAAAAAACTGGATCTTCATTTTCTTAAATGAAGACAAAGGTTTCACATTGGAGTTTTTTCTCTCTCTGAATATTATTATAATAGTTTTTTTCTTTAAGTCTATCCAGATAACTTCTTTTTTAAGTGAACAAACAATTCCTGCTTTAAAAAAATAATTGATCCCAAGTTAAATGTGAATGCCAGAACCAAAATATGTACAAACGTTCTTCATATGTCGCCTCGTCGTCCTCATTGGGCTCTCGGATTGACTGCAGTTCGTCAGTGGGAAAATTGCTTGCATTCGGTGGCACTTTGGAGAGGCTTCTCTTCACGGATGAGTCCTGGTTTTCACTGTACATGGACGATGGCAGACATCGTGTATAACATCGTGTATGTCATAGCCATTTATAATAAAAAAATATATCTATTATATGATGTCTATGACTATGGTGTAGGCGCGGTTTCGCTAATGTAAACACAGAATCGAAATGCTCCAGATGTTGGGTTAAGACAATGTGACAGTAAAATATATTAAAATATTAAGTAATAACGAGAACCCCAAAACTAAATTCTCCTCTTTCTTTTGTTATATGAACGTTTGTTCTGTAAAATTCCTGTACGTGGCGCATTACTCTGTTGTAAGCTCGTGAAGATAGATAGATAGATAGATAGATAGATAGATAGATAGATAGATAGATAGATAGATAGATAGATAGATAGATAGATAGATAGATAGATAGATAGTGGCCTATGAACTTTTGTAAATATTTAATGTGATTGATCATTATCTGCTTTTTTAACTTATTATATATAAATTTATATTCTAGGCTGGATTGAGGGATTGTGGTTTCCAGCCTCAACCGGGTCTTAGCTGGTCAGGACATGAGCTTGGCAGGCTGGGAGCTCAGCCAAAACCTACTATGTCCGGCTTACACCAGACTTGTCAGGCTGGTTTTAGCTAGCCATTTTACAGCCTGACCAGCTAAAACCAGCCTGAAAATGGTCAAAACCCCTCTAAAACCAGCCAACCAGCTTAGGCTGGCTTAAGCTGTTTTGTTCAGCAGGACTTTGTTTAATTATAACTAGTATACAAAATAAACAGCGAAACAACAGAAGCATTTTCCAACTTTTTTTATTTTTCTGGAGTGAATTTATGGTATTTATATTGCCTATAGGGAGATTACATGAGGCTTAATTCAGCTTACAGTGTTACTTTCGCTACTATGTGTAATTGAGATGAACTGGATCTTATTAAAGCTAGTCTTCATGTTTTCTCTGCCAGACATATTTTTCAAGTGTTAGTACTGTACATTAATAATAAGTGCTTCTGCCCAGTGCTTAAAAAGGGTTAGTTCACCCAAAAATGAAAATTCTCTCATTTACTCACCCTTGACTTATTCAAAACCTAGAGTTTTTTTTTCTTTTGTTTAAAAGATATTTTGAAGAATGTTGGAAGCCTGTAACCATTGACTTCCATATTTTTTTTTCACTACTCTGGAAGTCAATAGGAACCATTCATTTTCCTTCGGCTTAGTTCCTTTATACATCAGGGGTCACCACAGCGGAATGAACAGCCAGCTATTCCAGCATATGTTTTACACAGCGGATGCCCTTCCAGCTGCAACCCAGTATTGGGAAACACACTCACATTCACACACATACACTGCATCCAATTTAGCTCATTCAATTCACCTATAGTGCATGTCTTTGGACTGTGGGGGTAACCGGAGCACCCGGAGGAAACCCACGCCAACATGGGTAGAACATGCAAACTCTACACAGAGATGCCAACTGACCCAGCTGGGACTCGAATCAGTGACCTTCTTACTGAGGCGGCAGTGCTAACCACTGAGCCACCATGCTGCCCATCAACGGTTTCAACATTCTTCAAAATATCTTTAAAAACTGAAGAAACTCAAACAGGTTCGTGAAAGGTGAAGGATGAGTCAGTGATGTCAGAATTTTTCTATCCCTTTAAAACCCACTATCGATCTTCAAAGCTGCTGATAACACTGACATTTGATTTACATTCAGTCTCGATTTAAAGTTATTTATTTAGCTCTTGCTGTCACTTGATGAATCAGCTTGACGCTTTTACACAGATGTCAGTGTGAACAGTCTTTTACATTCAGGCTCTCAGTGAATATTCACAGCTGCATTTCAGGGCTTGTCGGTGAATGTGGTATTTATTTCTACAAGGAAGGAGTAATTTTCTATAAAGCTGTGGAGTTATGATGAAGCGTTTGAGCGGCTCTTCTTCGTCTTTGTGTTGAAGTCTCAGACGATGTAGTCGATCTCAGAGTAAAGTGTGTCGGTGAGCTCCTCCTCGCTGGAGTTCTGGCTCTTCAGACACAGCGCACCACGGCTGCACAACACAACACAATACAGTTAGCAAAAAGTTAGCAAATCAACTTTTGGTAGGATAATTTTCAACCACATCAAATTTAAAGGATTTGTTGTTCTGACTAATTTACTATGACCCTTTATGTGAAGCTGCTTTGACACAATCTACATTGTATAAGCGCTATACAAATAAAGGTGAATTGAATTGAATTGAACTAATTATCATGTTCTGGAAGGCTTTAAAGGACAAATAACTAGCCACATGATTTAGTTAGCTCACATTGCTAGTTTTGAAGTGTTGAACACTTCACATGTGAAGTTATTAAGAAAAAAAAGCTGTTTGCCCTTGTAGTCTTTAAAATCTGAAAATGCTGAAACTTCCTGTTTGCTTTCAGTTAAATTCTCAGATTACGTCTGTTTGAGGTATTGAGCGTGGCTAACATACTTAAGCACGCCTCTCCAGCTGTCAAACAAGTGGTGAGGATGAGGAGTCTGTTCGCTTGTAAGAACTCTCCCCAAACCCTTTTCCTGATCTTTCTGAATGAATTGCCTACTTTACATCCAAGCCATGCCCACTGTTTTCTCATTAAAAATTCTGTTTCTCTAGGAACTGCTTCACAATACCAAAAAACAACCCCCAAAAAACATTCGCAGCTTCCGGTTCATGTGGCCTTTAAATGGCAATATTAGCATAAAATGATATCAGATGTTTATAGAATAAAACATATTAACATTCTACTCTATTAATCGAAAAATATCCATTTTTAAAATGGCTAATTATATATGTATATATATATATATACATACGTTGAAGACAAAATTATTAGCGCCTCTGATTTATTAGTCCCCTCTTATTTTTTTCCTCAATTTATGAAGAGATTTTCAACACATTTCTAAACATAATAGTTTTAATAACTCATTTCTAATAACTGATTTATTTTATCTTTGCCATGATGACAGTGGATAATATTTTACTAGATATTTTTCAAGACACTTCTATAAAGCTTAAAGTGACATTTAAAGGCTTGACTAGGTTAATTAGGGTAATTAGGCAAGCTATTGTATAACGATTGTTTGTTCTGTAGACAGTCAAAAAAATATAGCTTAAAAGGGGCTAATAATTTTGACCCTGAAATGATGTTTAAAAAAATAAAACAAAAAAGACTTTCTCCAGAAGAAAAAATATTATCAGACATACTGTGAACATTTTCTTCCTCTGTTAAACATCATTTGGGAAATATTTAAAAAAGAAAAAAAAAAAAATTCTGACTTCAACTGTGTGTGTGTGTGTGTGTATATATATATATATATATATATATATATATATATATATATATATATATATATATATATATATATGTATATGTAAAATCTAGCCAAACTAAAATAAATAAATAAATAAATGGAGAATACAATTTCCCAGGAGAGCTAATAATTTTTCCTTCAACTGTATATACTGTAGCCACGGATTTGAATGTAAAATATCAAATCCTTTAATTTAATAGTATTTTAAAATGTCAAAGGCTTCATTTATTTGATCAAATGTGATTGATTTATATTTTCTTAAAGAGATCGTTCTCTAAAAAAATGCTATTGTCCAAATTCTAGAGTTAACTATTGACTTCTATTGTAGGAAAAACAAACACTGGTTACTGGTTTCCAGCATTTTTCACATTATCCTCCTTTGTGTTCAACAGAAGAAAGAGAGAAACTCAAACAGGATTTGAACAAGTGAAAAGTAAGTAAATGTTAACAGAATTTTTGTAGGTGAACTCTCCCTCCTTTAAAGAATAGAAAATTCAACAGCATTTAAAAAAAAGACATCCCTTTTTTAATGTTAAGTCATTTAAATGCAGCCTCGCTGAAATGAAGTACAAATTATATGAAAATAAAGAAAGTAGAAATGATTTTGAATATTGGTATTATGTATATATTTTTTATATATTTATTCATTATTATTTATTACCTTAAGCACATTATGTATATTTTCTATACACTATGCGTCAACAATTTGGAATTTTGTTTAGTTTCTGAAAGCTTTTTCTGCTCACCAGGATTTTATTAATTTTATCAGAAAGATGATGAAAATGTTAAGCTATGTAACAATAATAATCGAGCACAAAATCACAATAATTTATTTATCTAAAGGTAATAATATATAATATTATATTACTATTATTTGTGCAACATTTTTTGACTTGAAATGTAACTAGTGAACATGAGCGACAAACTAATTTAAATATTCAAGTTCAAGATTAAATATTTTGATCCACTTTCTGTGTCAAAGATGAGGTATTAAAATTTAAGAAAATTTTAATTTAATAGTCTGCATGTATAGAAACCATATAAAATATAGTTTATTTTAATGCTTCAATACAATTTTGTGAAAACAAAACATCAAAATATGGGTGAAATAATCATTCACTGTTACAGATCGAAATGAAGAAAATATATATCCTGACCTCTACTAATTAAAATATCTAGTAGATATTATTGATATACTAATTATATAAAGAGTTAAGTTATCATACAAAATTTCAAAAAACCTCTTGTTTACAAATGGCAGTTTAAAATGACTAAATGTTAATTAGTATTGTGGTGTATATAGTCTCTGTAAATCATGGTAAAAAAATTATATGAAAATCATAAATATTTTTTATTTATTTATTCATTTTTGCATATTTCTGTCATTTTTAAGTGTCTGATACCCGCGATGTTGGCACTGCAGGTCTCCAGCACATGGGCAGTGCTCTTGAGGCCCCTCCCCCTCCATATCCCACGACAGCAGCTCCATCAGGTGATTGGCTGAAATGATGCAGCGCTCACGTTCTATTGGCTTAGCGATGCACACTGGGAATAGCAAGGCTGAAAAAAAAACAAACAAATCCAGCACAGTGTTTCCAATTGAGCAATTTTGTTGCTAGATTTATCAACTTTTCATACTACCCTAGAAACTTGTTTTTTTTTAAAAAGCGCCTAGCAACAAATTTAGCAATTTTTAAAATTCATTTGGCGACTTTTAGCAATTTTTAAAAAGTGACGCAAAAGAGCAGCGGCTGCGGGCTTCACTCAGTAGAGTAAATTGCTAGCTCAGATTCTTTTTCATAACTGTTAATTTACTGATATTTCGTCACCTTAGAATTATAAGGTTCTATCTGACATTTTTGTCAAAATTGAACTATTGACATATTCTTAATAAATGACAACTTATTAACATTATGTGATGCTTTTTTATTAGCTGTTCACATTTTAAGACTTTTTATTTAGAAAACAAAGTTACACACATACTGTTTGCCCAACACAATCTCACGGCAATTCGTAACTTTTTGATTTAGTGTCTAATTCGTACAAATTTGTACGATCTAATTCGTACAATTTAGTACGATTTGCTCATCCCCCAATGACGGTTGGGTTTAGGGGCGGGGTTAGGTGCCACGCCTCCTTTTTAAAATTGTACAATTTCGTACGACTGAACTCGTACAAATTCATACGAATTAGCCACTAAACTGACAAAATCAGATCAGGCTGGTTTGCCATATGGAATGCAAAAACTTTGAAGCTCAATATCTCAAAATTATTCAGAACGCAGATAGAACCTTATAATTCGAAGGTGACGATTTGTTAACATGTATAATTGTTGGTCATTTAGGTAGCAATAAATTCCAATAGTGCTATAATTGTTGTCACTTTCACAAATGTGTTCATTTCACAAGTTTCTTATCAAAAATTCTTATTAAAAAGTGTTTGTATTTTACAAATAGTCAACGCTATTTTTCATACAACTCTAAATGGACATATTTCAGTTAATGTTTTTGCTGAGATGGCCAGCCTGAGGAAACATTAATTATTATGTATACTACATAAGGATGTAGTTTTAAGTTGCGCAATGACGTCATCACGCAAAGTAATATGTTAATAAGAACCTATTTATTGTGCATCTGGATGTAATGCTTTAATACAATATGATACACAGTGCCTCAGAGAGTAGAGACATGACAGGCTTATACTTGTCAGATACTGCATGATGACGTCACTGATATGCAAATTAGTGTATGTCATCATCTGGCAACAATTAGCGACTTTTTGGGCAGGTTTTAGCTACTTTTCATTTGCAATAGTCGGCAACACTGATCCAGCAGTTTTACCAAAATGTTTACAAAGAAATGGCATACATTTTTGATGCAAGACTCTCGTACCTTTATGAAAGGCACAGCAGAAATCCTCCTTACAATCAGTCTGATACTGACAGATGGTTCCTGCATCCCCCTTCGTGATGTTGATGGTGCACTGACCCCAAACACACAACTGTCCTGCACAGCACTCTTCGTCTTTGGTGCATGACTGAGGGACACAGGACACAATGAGACAGTCTTAGGCCACTAATATTTATAGTATTAACCACCACCAACAACCATTTATTCATTCATTCATTCATTCATTTTCTTTCTGGCTTAATCCCTTTATTAATCTGGGGTCACCACAGCGGAATGAACCACAAACTTATCCAGCATATGTTTTACACAACGGATGCTTTTCGAGCTGCAACCTATCACTGGGAAACACCCATACACACTCATTCACACACATACTCTACGGACAATTTAGCTTACCCAGTTCACCTATAGCGCACTGTGGAGAAAACCCACGCGAACATGGGGAGAACATGCAAACTCCACACAGAAACACCAACTGACCCAGCTGAGCCTCGAACCTGTGACCTTCTTGCTGTGAGGTGACTGTGCAACCCAAAACATCTTTTGTCTCTGTGTATGCATTGAATCTATATTTTATCCCCTTTTACCTTCATCTAAGAAAAATTCCTAGAGAATGCTTAAAAAATCTAAAGCACATCTGTATTCTGCTTAGCTGGCTTCTACACTTCCTGTGCCTCTGATTGAACTCAATATGTCCTCCGTGAGGCCGGGGAAAGTGCTCATATTCAGCAGTCCGCGCACTTTGATGTGCAACCCAAAGGAGAAATGCTCCAGCATATCAGATTCCAGGTGCGCTTGTGCTGCAATGCAGTCACAATGCAGACTCAGTTGCATCATATTGTTGGAAAGCCACGTTATCTGTGCTGTGTTTGTTTTGCAGAGCCCCAGAGAAAGCAGAACAAATATACTGTACATTTACTGTCAATGGAGTCTGCTTTTTTCAGTAGTTTCTGTATTACTTCAGCATGTCTTATGCATATTATTGGACAGACAGACAGACAGACAGACAGACAGACAGATAGATAGATAGATAGATAGATAGATAGATAGATAGATAGATAGATAGATAGATAGATAGATAGATAGATAGATAGATAGATAGATAGATAGATAGATAGATAGATAGATAGATTGATAGATAGATAGATAGATAAATAGGTAGGTAGGTAGGTAGGTAGGTAGGTAGGTAAGTAGGTAGGTAGGTAGGTAGATAGATAGATAGATAGATAGATAGATAGATAGATAGATAGATAGATAGATAGATAGATAGATAGATAGATAGATAGATAGATAGATAGGTAGGTAGGTAGGTAGGTAGGTAGGTAGGTAGGTAGGTAGGTAGGTAGGTAGGTAGGTAGATAGATAGAGAGATAGATAGATAGGTAGGTAGGTAGGTAGGTAGGTAGGTAGGGAGGTGATGGGTAGGTAGGTAGGTAGGCAGGCAGGCAGGCAGGCAGGCAGATAGATACAACGAATGATAGATAGATAGATAGATAGATAGATAGATAGATAGATAGATAGATAGATAGATAGATAGATAGATAGATAGATAGATAGATAGATAGATAGATAGATAGATAGATAGATAGATAGATAGATAGATAGATAGATAGATAGATAGATAGATAGATATTGAGGTAGGTAGGCAGGCAGATAGATAGATAGATAGATAGATAGATAGATAGATAGATAGATAGATAGATAGATAGATAGATAGATAGATAGATAGATAGATAGATAGATAGATAGATAGATAGATGATAGATAGATAGATAGATAGATAGATTATATATCATTTTTTTAATATTCAAGCTTATTTGTTTTTAGGGATGATGGTTGAATTCTGGGTGACACAGTAGCGCAGTAGGTAGTGCTGTCGCCTCACAGCAAGAAGGTCGCTGGTTCGAGCCTTGGCTGGGTCAGTTGGCATTTCTGTGTGGAGTTTGCATGTTCTCCCGCATGGGTTTCCTCCGGGTGCACCGGTTTCCCCCACAGTGCGCTATAGGGGGAAGCTAAATTGTCCGTAGTGTATGTGTGTGAATGAGTGTGTATGGGTGTTTCCCAGTGATAGGTTGCAGCTCGAAGGAAATCCGCTGCATAAAACATGTGCTGGATAAGTTGGCGGTTCATTCTGCTGTGGCGACCCCAGATTAATAAAGTGACTAAGCCAAAAAGAAAATGAATTAATGAATGGTTGAATTGTGACCTATACAGTGACTTGTGATAAGTTATTTCAACAGACATGCGATTTGACCTATATTTTTATATAAAATGCTGAATTTTGATGAATAGTAACAATTAAAATTCTGTTATTCTACTATTCTATTAAAATACACCTTACAAATCAATTTTACATTACTTTTAGGCTATGTTTAGATGCAAATGGCTGTTTTACAAGAGAAGGTATCTTTTAAACACTTGCCCTCAGAGTCTATCCATCGCTCTGTGCTGGATTTGAAGACTGCTGATGAAATATTTTCTCATTTCTTGGGTGCGATCATGTATTGATAATGGTATGAACTATTATAGGGAAGGTCAAATTTACATTCGTATTAGCTTATTATTCGCATTATTAGAAAACACTCTGTCATTTGCCATTTTAACTGACACTTGCAACAATTTTGCACACTTACAATCTTACAACCACTCCATATCTCTAAAAAAAAAACAAAATCGTCCTTTCATGAAGTGTGCCTCACACAGGTGAGTGGGCCTGACAAACCGCCTGTTGAAACACTCTTCTCTCTCTAAAAAAAGAGCATTCACCCCTCCGAACTCTCGCACTTAATTCTCTGAGCACTGAGAGTTACTTTGTGTGTATTTCCTCTTCTTGTTGAATTGCCGAATGCCTCCTCAATTGTACAGTAAGTTGACTTCATTGTTTGAATTGTAAGATGCAGGTTTTGAATTGACAAAATCTGCTAAATTTGTTGTTTGTCATATCAGTTTGAGGAAAATGAATGGAAAATGCTTTAAATGTACTCACAATTCCCAGCGGGCACCTTGTTGTCAAAACCACATCAAAAAACACTAATGCTAATTGATTTGATGTCAAATCCTTGACGTCTGTTTGACATCCACACATTGATGCCGTTTTGACCACCAAAATAACAATGCAAAACATATTATAATATTTAAAAAAATGTATTAATCTAAAATTCCAAATTTACACATTGTGTCCGAAATCGCATACTTTCATGCTATATAGTACGCTAAAAGCAGTATGCAAGCCGAGTAGTATGTCCAAGTTCATAGGTCGCGAAAAAACTACACGAGAAGTACCCGGGTGACCTACAACTTCCGGTAAGATTCTGAAGTCTTACGCTATCCCATCATGCCCCGCATGAGAATTCATGAATTGTAGTGAAGCGACGGAACTGATCGGGTAGGTCATGTGATCATGACAAAATGGCAGATGTTGTACGTCCAAGTTCCATTCATACTGCGCACATTCATACTGTATAGATTGTTCTTTTCTAACGGTCGAGTAGTACATTTCACGAGTTCAGACTAAGAGATATTTGACTGAATAGAATAAGTGTGCTCTCCGGGGAGAGGGTTCTGAGCTCAGAAAGACACCCTAAGGGGGTGATCACACCGAACGCGCACTTACGTTCTAAAAACACAAGGCGCTCCACTGCCTTTTTTGTTGTCAAGAAAAAAAGAAGTGCAGTTCGTTTTTTTATGTCGCTAGACAATGACAACAACAATGCGAATCAGCTGGGTATTGTGTAAGAGTGTTGCTGTTGATATAAATATAATTTTGATATATATTTATATATCAAAATGACTGACGTAAAACGCTTTTTCCGCTCAGAGTTGATTTTTTCAACTGCAAGTGCACTGCGTGCAGCGGCAAAAACACGAGGCGTGCAGGGAACATAAGCAGCGTGCAAAACGCTCAAGGCTGTTAGAAAATCATTCAAAAAAGGTGCCTCTCAACGCATAAATCGCGTTTGGTGTGATCGGTCCCTAACTCGTGTTATTCCCCATATCAAGATAGAGAGAGATAGGGTCCAAGCGCAGCGTCAAGCCCGACACCAGAATAAAAAAATTGAGGTATAACACCTTTGACTATTTATAGGGGTTTGGTCTTAAGCTGATTGGATATTAGAAAGATTGTCAATAGCTATGTTTCCATCCAAAAATGCAAATTAACTTTATTTAGCAAAACTGGAATATTGCATAAAAGATGTGCGAATAAAGCAGCGTTTCCATCCAACGAGTCAAAGAGATCAAAGTCGTCAATTCCTTATTATCTGGCGCCAAATATCATCAGTAAAAATGGAATTTGCTGCGGTAGGAGAAGCTGCGTCAATCTTTTCTTCATTTAATAAATGACTTGCAGCTCAGAAGACAATCCTGACACGCAGTGAACGTGCGGTGTGAGACATGGAGCGCAGACGCTCTTGATTCTGGAGGTCATTAATAATATAATAACACTAATACTGAAATGATTAAGGCATTTTAGAATAACCAAAACAACATTTCAGATGTTTTACAGTGTGCTCAGCCTGCTGGTTTGTCCATTCGCACACATTTTCATCATCACATGATCTCTTATCACAAACTCACATGACTTTTTTATGCACATACTGGAATTTGTTTGGTAAAAGGGATACCATCGTAGTTTACGCACATCTTTTTTTAGCAAATAAAAAGTTTATCCTACTCAGTCAAGCACATTTGTTTATAAATATATGCGCATGTTGGTGTTTCCATCAACTGTTTTTTTTATCTGCATACCCAAAATGCACATAAAAATAGGTGGGTGGAAAAGTAGCTAGTGATGAATTAGCCTCGTCAAAAACTGATCGTGCTTCTCCCGAAATTTGTTTATAAAACATCACTTAAATTTAAATGCAGTACCTACTGAGTAGTAGGCAATTTTGGACGCAGCCTTTGTATCCCATGTAAACTACCTTGATGTCAAAATGACATCATATTGACATCTAACTTTGGCGATTAAAAACATGACAACGATTTTTTTACTATCTAATGTTGACTCAGTTCCTTTGTGTGTATTGCATCCTTCTTGAATTGCCGAATGCCTCCTCAATTGTAAGCTGGCTTCATTGTTTGAATTGTAGGCTGCTAAATGACTAAATGTTAGGTAAATGAAACAATTTTCCACTATTTAAAGGCCCGACCCCAACACACATTTTTTTTGGCGTCATTCAGCTGGGATAATGCATTAATTACAGATGTCAGACTCCCAACCTCCCCTGTAATATGCTTCCTGGGTGAATGGAATTAACTAGAGAGCAGGTTGAACACAGCATAAACTAGAGGATATTTCCTACTGGATAATAATGGAGGTTAAGTCTACCTTGTGGTGCGCCTGCTCTGTGAAATGTGAAACTGCTTACCGCATCAAGCTGTTTGCATGGCAGACACTTTGAGCTGTGCGTCTCATAGAGGCAGTACTTGCCCTTCTCACAGTCTTCGTCAATGACACACTCCTGAAAGACACAAGAAAAGAAAACAGATTTTAGTATCACATTTAACACACAATCCACATACTGATTAATGCCAGAGTTGTAGTTTATAGAGTTAAAACAGCAGAGGATATGAGATGATTTTGTGGAGTTGTTATTTCCCTCCTTCTTCTATCCTGGTTTATAAATAAAGGCAGAGGGTGAGTGTAAATAATGTAATTAAATGCTGTTTTTTAGGGATGCAAGGGCTCGATGTGCAATTCATGTACTCTTACATCGCACAAAAAAGTAAAAGAAAAAGACTTTTGATTGTTACGCAACGTTGATACATTGTTACATTATTAAATATTTGTTCAGTGCATTTAAATACTTGGTGACAGGCAAATAAAGATGTTGCCTGTTTCGCCTGTTACGCTAAGCCATTAATGATAAGAGTTCAGTAATGCTAAGAGATATTATTATTATTATTAAAAATATTATTATTATATATCTTTGGTTTGACTCAGTTTACTATAAATTGCGCTTACTTTATTAGGTACTCCTTACTAATACCGGATTGGACCCTTTTTGCCTTCAGAACTGTCTTAATCCTTCATGGCATAGATTCAACAAGGTACTGGAATTATTCCTCAGAGATTTTGCTCCATCTTGACATGATAGCATCACAGAATTGCTGCAGATTTGTTGGCTGCACATCCATGATGTGAATCTCCCGTTCCACCACATCTCAAAGGTGCTCTATTGGATTGATATCTGGTGACTGTGGAGGCCCTTTGAGTACAGTAAAGTCATGTTTAAAGAACCAATCTGAGATGATTCGCACTTTATGACATCACATGTTATCCTGCTGGAAGTAGCCATCAGAAGGTACTTTGTGGGATGGACATGGTCAGCAACAATACACAGGTAGGCTGTGGCATTTACATGATGCTCAGTTGGTACTAATGAGCCCAAAGTGTGCAAGAAAATATCCCCCACACCATTAAACCGGCAGTCTGAACTGTTGATACAAGGCAGGATGGATCCATGATTTCATGTTGTTGATGCCAAATTCTGACCCTTCCATCTGAGTGTCACAGCAGAAATCAAGACTCATCAGACCAGGCAATGCTTTTCCAATCTTCTATTGTACAAATTTTGCTGAGCCTGTGCGAATTGTAGCCTCAGTTTCCTGTTCTTAGCTGACAGGAGTGGCACCCAGTGTGGTCTTCTGCTGCTGTAGCCCATCTGCCTCAAGGTTGGACGTATTGTGCATTCAGAGATGCTCATCTGCTTCGGTTGAAACGAGTGCTTATTTGAGTAACTGTTGCATATTAATGAATTTGATGTCCAATTCTTGACATCTATTTGACATCCACACATTGATGCCCTTTTGACCATAAAAAATGTATTTTTAAAATAAGGTTAAAAAAGTTTTATTAATCTGAAATTTTAAATTTACACTGGCTTTTGTATCCCTACAATGCATGTAAACTACCTTGATGTCAAAATGACATCTAATTGACATCTAACTTTGGCATCAAAAACACATCAACGATTTTTGATGTGTTTTTGATGCCGATGTTAATGTCAATTTAATGTTGTTCTGTCATTAAGGTAGTCAGCTGACAACAAATCGATTTGCATTTCTGAAGTGATTTTTGTTTTTTTATTTATCAAATGGGTTATGGATTCTGGAATAAATCATAAACTAAAACAAGAAATCCACTCTGTTATTCAGCTTTTACTTTCTTCTGAAATAAATGCTCCGTTTGTGGCTGGAATGGGCCTATCTGAAATGTCAAATAGATCTGTAAAGTCCCAGATGAATATCTTGTATCTCTGACAAGTATCTTGCCTAATCAGCTGAACTGTCACCTCAGATCCAGAACCCTGCCATCTAAAAGAACAGGTCAATACACAGCAGACGGCCTCGTTTCAGTCAGCCGGCAAATTAAACTCTGAGGAAGGGTATTTCTATTTCTCCTGACGTCTCTGAGAAATGTGAGCAAGTACAAGGGTTTTGGTCAGAGCCGATCCTCCCTATCTGTACGTTCTTAATGGGACAATTGACCCAAAAATGAAAATTCTGTCATCGTTTACTTCTGTTTGAGTTTCTTCTGCTAAACACAAAAAAGCAACC
The DNA here is from genome assembly GCF_903798145.1 of Danio aesculapii. NCBI lineage: Eukaryota > Metazoa > Chordata > Actinopteri > Cypriniformes > Danionidae > Danio > Danio aesculapii. The sequence goes on from NC_079441.1 coordinate 64,021,618, forward strand.
ATTGATTTCCATAGTATTTTTTTATTCCTACTATGGATGTCAATGGCTGCTTTTTTCCCCAACAATCTTCACAATATATATAAGGTTTAGACTAAATGTTGAGAATTTTCATGGTGCTTTTGTTATTAAGGTTAATTTAACACCAAATGAGAGAAAATTAGAGTAGTTCATTAACATATACACTTGTGGGCCACTTTATTAGGTACACCTGTTCAACTGCTCGTTCTAATCAGCCAATCACATTGCAACAACTCAATGCATTTACATGGCATGGTCAAGAGGATCTACTGCAGTTCAAACCGAGCCTCAGAATGGGGAAGAAAGGTAATTTAAGTGACTTTAAACGTGGCATGGTTATTGGTGCCAGACGGGCTGGTCTGAGTATTTCAGAAACTGCTGACCTACTGGGATTTTCACGCACAACCATTTCTAGGGTTTACAGAAAATGGTCTGAAAAAGAGAAAATATCCAGTGAGTGGCAGTTCTGTGGGCACAAATGCCTTGTTGATGCCAGAGGAGAATAGCCAGACTGGTTTGAAATGACAGAAAGGCAACGGTAACTCAAATAACCACTCGTTACAACGGCAGAAGAGCATCTCTGAAAGCACAACACGTCCAACCTTGAAGCAGATGGGCTACAGCAGCAGAAGACCACACCGGCTTGAGGCTACAATTCGCACAGGCTCACCAAAAGTGGACAATAGAAGATTGGTTTCTTGAACATGACAGTGAGCTCACTGTACTCAAAGGGCCTCCACAGTCACCAGATCTCATTCCAATAGAGCACCTTTGGGATGTGGTGGAACGGAAAATTCGCATCATTGATGTGCAGCTGACAAATCTTCAGCAACTCTGTGATGCAATCATGTCAATATGGACCAAAATCTCTGGGGAATTTTCCAGTACCTTGTTGAATCTATGCCATGATGGATTAAAGCACTTCTTAAGGCAAAAAGGGGTCCAACCCGGTACTAGTAAGGTGTACCTAATAAAGTGGCAGGTGAGTGTATACATCTAAACGTCTACAGTAAGTAAGATAAGAATAATAAGAATAATAATGTACATTAATAAGAATCCATGTACATTTAAATCATAGAGTGAGGAAATGTATAATGAGATCAGATAACTTGATGCAATTTATTTTCTGTATTTTTAATAGGCTACATTCAATCATTGTTTTCTCAATCATTAGAATAAATAGTGATTTTTATCACATTTTAATCCAATAACTGACAGTTTACATTAAATTGTTTGGGTATGAATGCCAAAAAGACATCTTGAAGAAAAAAAAAAACAGCTGATGACCCCGGTTTGCTTAAGACATTGAGTTTTGCTTAAGGGATTTACTGAGGTCATTTTGGGATTTTTATTAATGGAATAGCTCATGTGAAAATGAAAATATATTCACTGTTCATTCTAAATTTTATGAGTTTCTTCTGTCTGTATAAGATATTTTTGAAGAAAGCTGAAAAACTGAAACCACGTTCAGCGATAATAGGAAAAACAAACACAAGTCAATGGTTACAGGTTTTCAACATTCTTAAAAATATCTTCTTTTGTGTTCAACAGAAAAAAAAAAGAAGCTCATAAAGTTTTGAAACCAAACCTTTCTACCTGTGAGTAGATAGTAAATAGACACAGAATTATTAGTTTTGGATGAACTATCCCTTTAAGATCCCTTGAAGTCAATATTGGCTTTGGTTTTGGTTGTAGCGACGTCTGGCTGAAGAATATAAATGGATGTTCCTCAGACACAATAAGACAGAAAGATGGACAGAAAGCCTACGTGATTGACGCTGTTCTCTTTGTCTCTGGGCTGTATTGATGACGAGTTGTTTGTCTCTTCCGTTGAATTGTCTGTTGTCTGAAATTAAAATCACATTGAGTCATTGAACATCATATTCACATGGGAAAGTACTTGGGACAATAGTATCCCTTGATGTGCACAATATAAATTAAGATTAAATGATCTATGAACTAGTTGCCTGTGATAACTAGTTATGCGGACGTTATATCAAATGATTTGACCAATCAGATTCAAGTGTTCTGGAGAGCATGCAACTGTGTTTAAATTACTGAATGTAATAAAAGCTCTTCACCAACCTTATTGATTCTCTCTCCGATAGAAATGGATTGATTCCCAGCTATGGTTTCTATAGCGCTGTAATTTTGGAGGTTTGAAGAGACATTCTGTGGATGGAGGCTTGATTTTGCTGTCTCATTGTCCATCTGAGCGGAAAAAAGAGAAGAAAACTGCATTATTTTTGTGTGAACTGACCATTAGAAATTGGTTTCTGTTTCAAGGGTTTAATTCGCATTCGTTTAATGAGCCATTCAGGATTAATGATTTAATTCGCATAGACCTAAGTAGGAGAATGAAGAGCAATTACTAATTCATGTAACAATTTTGAGCTAAGTATAATTAGAAAGAAAGATGAAGGAATTTATTAGTGCAAAACTGCAGTATAAGGAAAATTGTGCAATTATTTGTACACGAGCTGCTGACCTTTAAAAATCCCTTTCATGAGTTGAAGGCTCGAAGGGTTCTGTTTCCATTCATTTTGGAAGACATTCATGATTACAGGATAATGAATTTAAAAATTATTTTATATATCAGAAATAAAGAGCAATATCTGACTCATTGTAAAGCTGAAAATTAGAAAAGAAATCTAAAGTCTTTAGTTGTAAAATGTTATTAAACAATTAATTCTCCTACGCACTATTCCTTTATTTATCAGGGGTCGCCACAGCGGTTAGAACCGCCAACTATTCCAGCATATGTTTTACACAACGGATGCCCTTCCAGCCCCAACCCAGTACTGGGCAACACACATCCACTCTCACATTCACACACACTCATACACTACGGCCCAATTTAGTTCATCCAACTCATCTATAGCACATGTCTTTGGACTGTGAGGAAACCCACACGAACACGGGAAGAACATGCAGACTCCAAACAGATATGTCAACTGGCCCAGTCAAGACTCAAACCGCCAACCTTCTTGCTGTTAGGCACCAATGCTAACCACTGAGCCACCATGTCGCCCAAGATACAGACAATTTAAAACTAATAATGCTCTTTTTTTCATGTATGCATTAAAATGACATGGGCATATCTATCAGCTCATAGTAACACGTGTTAGCTACCTGCACATATTTGCGAGATATATTTGAGTATATATTCTTCATCAGGTCCTGGTGAAGCACATGTTGGAGTCTTCAAGATTCCCAGCCTGATCGTACGAGGAAATGTAACTATTTTACGTTTTGTCAGTTTAGTGGCTAATTCGAGTTCAGTCATATGAAATTGTACGATTTTAAAAAGGAGATGTGGCACCAAACCGTACCTCTAAACCCAAATGCCATTGGGGGAGGGATGAACAAATTGTACTAAATAGTACGAATGAGATCGTATAAATTCACGAATTAGCCACTAAATCAAAAAGTTATGAATCGGCGTGAGACAGCAATGAGTATGCAAACTCCACATAGAAATACCAACTGGCACGGCTGGAACTCGAACCAGCGTTCTTCTTGCTGTTAGGCGACAGTGCTAACCACTGAGCCAATTATATATTCTATGAATAAGATCACAATTAAATATAAATTAAAAATAAATATATGTATTTATATTTTATATAAGAAAAATTATATATATATATATATATATATATATATATATATATATATATATATATATATATATATATTATCACTTGAATGAAGACCAATAATCCAGACTTTTATCACAAAAAGGACACTGTTAACAATTTCCTGTAGAATCTACAGTATCTTACTGGAAACAGTTTGCCAGTAAAGCCACGGTCACCCTAAAGTTTAAGCATGTGAAATTCTATCGTACGTCACTGCGAAAAGGGGCGGGATTAAACAAAATAATTAGACATTTAAAAAAGCGAGCGATTGGTTTTGCATTTCTGTGCAGAGAGGTCATGTTTTGATCTTCGATTGGTCCTGTGATGCAATTTTGCAGGTCAGAGTTCACCAAGCTTGAACTTTGCAACACAGCAAACTGGGAAACTTGTCGCACAAGCTTGCGTTTCCTGTCTGACGCATTCACGTGCATATGAATGGAAGTCTATGGGGAGAAAAGTGGGACCGCGGCTTAACTTACAGTAAGTCAATAACAAAAAGACTGTATTTACATTTACAGCACAATTTATCTAGCTGTATTTGTATTTACAGTATTGTATAAATTTACTGTAAATAAAATACACAGTAATTTTCACAATGCACTTTTTAAAATACAGTAACATACCGCACAACTGTCCTACAGTAAAACACAGTTCATATTACAGGTAATTACTGTGTAATTTACAAAAATCAGTAACAGTGGACATAATGCTACCAGAATGTAAAATATGTTTTTTCTAAGTTGCATACAAAAAAAGAAAAGGAAAAAAAGTTCTGACATTGATTGTAAACAATGAAAATGATTGACCCATAAATTAAATTTATATATGTGTATACATTAAAAAGCCTGTACAATCACTTTAACCTACATACTGCTCAAATGTACTTTTCAGCATAATCTGCCATCAGTTTTTTATATTAATTTAATGATTTATGGTACTTTCTGGGGAGCCAATGCCTAACAGCAGTATGGTAAAACCTGTAAAAGTAACATACTTCACAATAACATGACCTTACCCTGAACAATATTTTTACTGCATTTATTTGTGTAACATTCCCATTAAATTGTGTTATTAAAGTTCCCTAATGCATTGATTTAAACAAATTAGATTTTTAGTTAAGTGTCTTTTTTTGTAAAATAATAGTTACTTCCATGCCACCTTCTAATATCTGATCAGGCCTTTTGTAACATGAACTAAGCTATTATGTTGAGGCTAAGATTTTGGTAAAACTTATTGTCATATATTAGTGATGATTTTATCAAAATGATTAATTATGACAGAAGTTCAAATCACCATGCAGGGAAGATTACGCACTGAAGAACAGTAATTTTGTAGTATTTTGAAGCTGTATACCTGATGCACCGCGTCCTCCAGCTTGTGCTGCGTGTCCTCCATCAGTTCCTCCACCTCTTTCAACACGTCACTCATCGTTTGCCCCTCTGCTGCATTTGTCTCCATGTTTGCAATGATGTCCATGTCTGTTTTGGGTATTTCGGGCACAATCCCGTGGACGACGGCCAGGCAGAGGCTGAATCCGAGCAGAAACATGTTGGCAGCGCGACTGATGTACAGTGTGTGTGTGTGTATGTGATGTGATGTGAGAAGCTCCAGCTGCGCTAGGCGGGGCGATCAGATGCGCGTCCACGCAAGCAGCATCCTCCTCCTTTATAGCGCATCATCAACTGTTCATTACCGCACAGAGACAGACTTTACCGACTGTACGCCAACTCAAATTGCGAATATGTGGTGCACGAGTCATTCTTGAATGTAAATCCGTTTTGATTTAACGCGTTATCAGCATCAAGATAACCCCCTGATGGTTATTTTACTAACAAAAAGTATATTCATTCTTTCTTTTTCGGCTTAGTCCCTTTATTAATCTGGGGAATGAACCGCCAATTTATCCAGCATATGTTTTACGCAGCGGATGCCCTTCCAGCTGCAACCCAAACACCTATACACTCCCATACACACACATACACTACGGACAATTTAACTCACCCAATTCACCACTGCATATCTTTGGACTGTGGGGGAAACCGTAGCACGCGGAGGAAACCCACGCAAACACGGGGAGAACATGCAAACTCCATACAGATATGCCTACTGACCCATCAGAGGCTCGAATCAGCGACCTTCTTGCAGTAAGTCAACAGCACTACCCACTGTGCCACCGCGATGCCACTCATTGTTTGCAAAAAAAATTACATGTGCTCAATGTAAACAAACAAATTAAGTTGAACATTACCAAATTTAATTCGTTTGTTTACATTCAGCACATATAAATGGTTTGCAACCCATTACCTTAAAAAATTCATCTAATGAATAGTATTTTTTTCAGCACATTATCATCACTATAAACCGCTGATGGTTATTTTACTAACAAAAAGTAGGCCTATATTCTCAATGAATTTTAATTGTGCTATGCCACTTAATCTGGAACACTCTGGAACACTTTTCATCGTGAAACAACACAATTCTTGAGATTTCTTGGGGGAAACTTTTATGTTCAATCCACTTAAATTTGTTATGTTAACTTAATCGATTTGTGTTGGGACAATGTGAATGAAATGTGTGGAACCCTGCATGTTTTACCGTGGAGCACATGGATGAAAAAACAGAGTATTATCCTTTTTTTTCCCCCTCAAATTATATCAAACCTGTGTCAAGTGGGTGAAACGTTTACCCAAATATGAAAATTTACTTACCCTCACAAGTGGTTCCAACCCTTATGTTGTTAACACAAACTAATATATTTTGAAAAAAGCTGTAAAAACCTGTAAATATTGACTTCTATTGAAAAAAAAAGACTTTTATTGCTTGCTCAAACGCCATTCAGTCATTCATTTTCCTTCAACTTAGTCCTTTTCTTCATCAAGGGTCGCCACAGCGGAATGAACCGCCAACTTATTCAGCACATGTTTTATGGAGCGGATGCCCTTCCAGCCACAACCCATCACTGGGAATCATGTTATTCAAACTACTTATTTAATATTAGTTAAATCAACATAATTCCTAAAGTTTTTTGGGGGCACAACTCAATTGTTTTATGTTCGATCCACATAAATTTCTAAAAACAATTAAGTTACTTAATTAATTTGTGTTGGATGAACATGAAGGAATTATGTGGAACCCAGCATTCAAAATATATAATACACTGAAAAAAAATGATGTCTGCAAAACTGTTGCAAACTATTTAATTGGGTTGAATTTAAACAAACAAATTAAATTGAGTAATGTTCAACTTAATTCGGTTGTTTAAATTCAGCCCAAATAAATTGTTTACAACCCCTTAACTTAAAAAATTTTAGTAAATCCAAGGAATCATCTTTGAATCATTTTTTTTTTCAGTGAATATGTAATGGATTAAGAGGGCAGATCCGTGGACTGCTACTGGGACACAAGTCGGGACTTGATCAACCCCGGCTGGGTCACCTGGGTGAGAGTGTATGATGTTGAGAGACCCGAAACACCCAATGATCCCAGGATACATCACTGATGATGTGTCCCAAATGCATCCATGAGATGTTTCTTGCATAATGTATGATATATGGAATATATATTACAGAATTCACATATGAATTCACAACATTTTCAATCTTTAATGCACTAGGGGAGAGGGGTGACAACAGTAATGTGGGACGAAAGTAACAAAGCAATTTCGCTAAACCCTGACAACATTTCATTTCCAGGCTATTACAGCACATTCTGCATGCAACCCTTGATGGAGCTGCCAAATATCAGCTGATTTCGGGACCGTGTCCCACACTTAGGTCCGATTTTCAGTTTTTAAGCGCAGAAATAATTTTAGCTGTTCTTTATTCCTTATAACATGTTGTGTTTCTCTTTTCATGCATCACAGTAATGATCAATCTACAGGTTATTTCGTGCAAAAAACATCCTTAAGTCTGCAATCTCTGAGTTTTTATGTTACTTACTGTATGTCCCACTGATAATACATTATTTTTCACTTTCACATTAGTTTTCAGTGTTTTGACTCATATGGTTTATAAGATTAATGCATATTGCTAATAATAATAGGAAATAAAAAAAAAAATTGAAAATTTTAGCATTTTGCATTGTTGGGTTGCTTCTGAAACATTTGATGGAGCTGAAATTTAATAATGAAAATGGCGTTTAATATTTTTTGGCAAAAATAAAGGACAAAATATGTTTGCAGTGAAGATTATCAAGGTTATAGTCAGATATATTTCAAATAAACAAGATTAAGCCAGTAAATCTAGCAAATATTGTTGTGTTACTTTTGACCCAGCCGTGTGTTGCTTTCATCCTTGCCTATGGAGTCAAACGTAACAATGTGCAACTTTTGTTTGAAGTGAAGTTATATTGGAGTTGTTCTACATTGATTTAAAATTTTAAATAATAGGTTTTTATGAAAATTGTTACCTTTGTCCCTGCTCTCCCCTATGTTGTTAACACAAACTAATATATTTTGAGGAAAACTGAAAACCTGTAAGCATTGACTTCCATATTGGCAACATTTTTCAAAATATATAGAATTATGAAAAATAAAAATAACAGAATTTTTATTTTTGGTAACAACCTCTATAATTAAAGGATTTTCAATCCTTTGTGCACTATTTTAATTAGGATAGCCTAGTATAGTGTCAGAAAAAATGGTACAGTGAGTGAACAATTTTTTACAGTTTACAGTTTTAAATGACTGCTTTATACTTGCTGTGTAATTTTATTTCTTGACGCATTCAGTTGTGAGTTGTAATTAAATATTTCTACATTTCTAAATAAAAATGGGCATATTTATTAATTTGTGCATGCAGTCACCAAAGGATCAAAATGCCTGGGTCAGTACCCTGAAAATGCCATATAATAAGGTACATTTTTGTTCCTTCAGTGTCTACAATTTTGTTCCTTGGAAGAAAATAAAATGGTCCCTTAAATGGTACAAATGTAGAAGGTACAATTTTGTACCCTTTAGGATGACGGGCCACTTGTACCCTAAAAGGTACAATTTTGTACTTTTTCTTCTGATGCAGTTTATTATGAGTCATATGGTTTCATCGTCGTTTTTAATATATGGGACATTCTACCAGAAACGTACATTACCTGTCTCTGAAATAATAGCATAAATACAGTGAATAAAAAGTATTTAATCCCAAACATTTCTAAAATAGACTGATGGTGGATTTCTGTGAGCTGTTCTGTGAAGGAGTATGTCATTCATTTGGTTCTCAGATTTGTTTTCTTTATTAAAAACACTTTACACTGTACAAACCCTGTTATTGTTCTTGTCCTCAGCCCAATTGATAGTTTTGATAGTTCTTTATAGTCTTTAATAGTTTTGATATGCTAAAAACTGTTATTTAGAAAAAAATACTCCAGAAATAGCCAGTTTAAGTTGTTATCATTCACGTCATTTGATTAAAACATGAAATTATAAATTAACTCTACAAATAAATACTACAAATATATAATACAAATGGTTTTACAATTGTCCCCATATTTCTGTCAGTCCTGTCACATTGTTTGCATTAAATTTAACATACAATGTTTGCATTACGTGTGCAAGACTATGACTCGGAACATTTTGAGCTTGTTTTTGTAGGATTTTTGAGAAAGACAAGCTTTAGTCAGGCCCTGTCATATATTTTTTATTAGTGAAAATGTACGTTTTTGGTAGAATATCCCATGTGTATATTTTTTTTATTTGAGCGGTACATGGACATTTTTGTAACTTCAATGTTTGAGTTGTGACTATGTTACAATAAACTGACCACTTGGTGGCGCCATTGTCCAGTTTGACTTTGCAAACTAACGCGTCCAGTGTCTACAGGATTTCAGAAAAGTTCAAATAAACGTTATTTTTTATATGATTCTCTGTGATACTCAAAAATAATGACGGATAATATCAATGATCACTTCGCCATTTAGTCTCAATGTGTCCGTTGTTTAGCATGTAAGCTAACTTACATAAAACAGCATGATGACGGAAGCATTTATTACGATATAATTCGTAATATCTGTATAATGACAGCATGCTATTTTGACCACGTTGTAGCGATATCACAATAAACAACAAACATACATGTACAACAATTTATATTGCCCGTTTCTGCCCCTCATATGCTAAAATACGTACAGCCAATAGGAAAACCCTACTTTTCATGTACTCAGACTTCAGTTATTATAGCTTCCTACTGTGAATGATAGCCAGTATATTTGGTGTGTTGTGAAAGAGAAGGCAGTGTGTGATTGCGGATCAGACAAACACACACACACACACACACACACACACGCGCGCGCGCGCCTCCAGCTACTATCAACACGCGCGCGCGTTTCGGCAGCCTTCACTTCTGACTGAGTGACTGTCACGCGGAATTGCTGTTTACCTGTGCCTTTAACGCCATACGAACATAAAATGAAAGGTAAGTGTCTATTACACACTTTATGTAGTCATTTGTAAGCGTATATTGTGTGAGCAAAGTGTTGAATCGCTAATGTTCAATAGGATCGTTTCTGTCGTGAGTGACAGGTTGTTTCGCTTCAGCTTCACCTGCTGTTCAGCTTACTGTGCGTTACACTGTCATTATAAAAGCATTCTGTGTACAAATATTACGATGCAGTGCCGTCACAACATATCGGAGTCAGTAGGTCTGGGTTATTTATTGATCAGGGTAGTTCAATTGACCATACAGTAGTTGTAAACTTTCTGAAATGACCTTTCTGCGGTGTATATATTTATTTCATTTAATTTGAATAAGCTTAAATTGGTTAAGAGATCTTCATATACTGTAGAAGAGGAAGCTGATGTTTCTCCTTTTGCTCTATGCTAGTCAAACGTCTGTGTGACCTGTTTTTACAGTATATGTCATTCTTTTCATTGTTGTTTAATAATTAGATGAATTGTTATTAAGGGTGTAGTTACACACACTCTTAAAATGCTTTTAGTTATTAAGCACAGACACACCAGAGGCACAAGTCTGACAGATAGAGATGAAGTGCAGACATCCCACACGTATTCGCACACTTAAGCTCACTTACAAATCTGTTAATATCTTAGCATCACAACAGAGTATCCAACACATAGATAGCTCTCACAGAAAACAACTATATTTGGTAATTTTAAAAACATTAAAAGTATACATAGGCTATGTTCTTGCTTGAATCACTACAGAAGTCATGAAGTGACATGAAGTTATAACTACAGTATAGAGTTGTTTATCTGCTGTTGTTATTGTCTCTAATAGAATGTAAATACAATAAGACATTTTAAGTGTGATTTATGGGTTCAAACATTTAGGGCTGCTGTATGAAAGTATTAAATTACTTTAGAAAGTAGTTACTTTTTGCATTGCTTTGTTGAAATGTCATAAATAATATACTATATATTGAAGCATGTACTGTATGTTCAAATTCATATTTATTTTTATTTATAATAATATCTATCTATCTATCTATCTATCTATCTATCTATCTATCTATCTATCTATCTATCTATCTATCTATCTATCTATCTAACGATTTATATCACCTTTTAAGTCTCATCTTAAAGGGATAGTTCACCCAAAATGAAACTTACTCACTATATTTACTCAACGTCACAAATGAGTCTTTTTATCCTGTTAAAAATGAAAAGGAAAGTTGGAAAATAAATCTGAACACCATAACCATTGACTTCTATAGTAGATAAAAAACAAATACTATGGGAATCTATTACAGGTTTCCAGCATTTTTCAAAATACCTTCATTTCTGTTCAACAGAAGTTAGATAAAATAAAAGGCGAGTAAAGGATGACAGCATTTTATTTTTTGGGTTAACTATTGGTTGTTCTTGCTTGAATCACTTTGGTAGTCAGTTGGTTTTTATCATAAAACATGAAGTTATAGCTACAATTTAGAGTTGTTTATCTCTAGTTGTTATTGTCTGTATATTAGACGTTTTATGTGATTTTAAGGGTTCAAACTTTTGGGGCCATCAATCAATCAATCAATCAATCAATCAATCAATCAATCAATCAATCAATCAATCAATCAATCAATCAATCAATCAACCAACCAACCAACCAGTCTGTCTGTCTGTCTGTCTGTCTGTCTGTCTGTCTGTCTGTCTGTCTGTCTGTCTGTCTGTCTGTCTGTCTGTCTATCTATCTATCTATCTATCTATCTATCTATCTATCTATCTATCTATCTATCTGTCTATTCATCTATCCACCCATCCCTCCATCCCTCCATCCATCCATCCATCCATCCATCCATCCATCCATCCATCCATCCATCCATCCATCCATCCATCCATGTGTCTATCTATCTATCTATCTATCTATCTATCTATCTATCTATCTATCTATCTATCTATCTATCTATCTATCTATCTATCTATCTATCTATCTATCTATCTATCTATCTATCTATCTATCTATCTGACATTCTAGTACCTTGTAAGTCTTATATTAAAGGGATAGTTCACCCCAAAAGAAGACTTACAATGTTTACTAACCCTCAAATCATTACAAACCTTTAAGCCTTTTCAATCTGTTGAAATAGAAAAAGAACGTTGAAAAAGAAATCTGAATAAACTGTAACCACTGACTTCTATAGTAGGATAAACAAATACCATGGCAAATCAATGTTCACCGGTTTCAAGCTTTCTTCAAAATATCTTATTGTCTGTTCAACAGAAGACAGAAATTCAATCCGGCTAAGACCAAAAAAAAAAAGGGTGAGTAAAGGATGACAGAATTTGAATTTTTGTGTGAACTATCCCTTTAACTTTTGATTTAAACCTTTGACACAAAATGCAACTGCTGTCCGGTTTGGGAAAGGGAGGGAATGAAAAGAGAAAGAGAAGAAATGAATGATTGGTTGTTCTCAGTGTGAGAAAGATAATACTCCCTTTAATGTTTCTTCAAGGAATCAGTGGCTTGTTCAGTAACCTGTACTTGAACTTGAGCGCAGTTTAGTAAATTTTACACCGCTTGATTTTTTACACAGTTCTGTTTGTTTGGATCTCAAATGATATTCCAGTCAGTGAATTTTGGAGAACTGGAAATTCACCCTTTGTTTAGACCAGAGATGCCCAAACTAGAGCCCGCGGGCCAAAGTTGGCCCTTTGTATTCTTTTGGCCCACCAGAGGGAAAATGATGTCTTTAACAGAGATTCTCATTTCTATTTTAATGTAACCTTTTGTTTGTTTTGTTTTATTGTTGAGATACAAAAACAAACAAAAATGAAATTAAATGTTGGAAATGAAACAGATGTTTTAAAAAAATAGTGCATAGTGTCACTTAATGAATAGGGAACAAAGCAGAAGACATCAGCGTGTAAATCAAGGCAAAGTTTGTTAAAATAATACACATTTTCCAAAAATTAGAATGCATTAGTAAATACGATTGAAGTAATCTTTTCTTTTTATTTCTGATTATTATTTAATAAATTAGGAAATTACCAATGGCAACTAATGTAATACAGTTTACTATATGTACCTTCGGCCCACAGCTCTTCATAAGAAAAAGTTTGTGCACCCCTGTTTTAGACTTTTAGACACATTTTCACCTTTTGGACTTTAAACACAGCATTGTTTGCCTTTAACCTGAAGATTGCTTTTTGGAGATGTCAGTCAAGCCAAATATTGACATTCTAATCCCTATAGTCATCTCAGTATTAAAAAAACCATTGACTCACCTTATATTTTTATTAATAGAACTTGAAAGTGTAATAGTTTATAATGCTTTTTCAATATATTATAGGTCAGTTATGTATTTTAGTAAATATGTGTATTTAGGGCGTTATTACAAAAATTTCATATCACGATATAGGGCATATCATACCCTCATACCAACACCTATCATAATATATGACATTTATTGGGGTTGGGGGTGCTCAGTAGAAATATAGGCCTAGCAACACCCATGGTAATATCGAAAGTGATGACAAAACAGGTTATTTTGCATATATTTTAAGATTACAAGGCTGAACGGCATGAAATGCCATCAGTCTAGAGGCATTTCCAAAGTGTTTCTCTGTTGCAATTGGGAGATCACAATAATTAACCCTGAAAAAGCCAGAGCAAAGCAAACACTACCAAACTATCAGAAACACTACCAGACTATGGCGTAAATACAGCACTACAATATGCAAAAGAGAGCGATCGACTTAAAAAAAATCACTTACCTGTTTTATAATAATTTGATCAGCTGTAGTTTCAAATTACTCTGAGTTTTTCTGAGTTATTTTGCTTTGCTTAGTATGACAGGCTGATGGATGCAGACTCGCTGAATCTCCGAAATTATAAATATTTTAAAATAGGCACTATCCTTATATATTAACTGCATAGTTACATTCTAAACAACTACATTCTTGCCTAAAAAAAGCCTCAATATATTATGTTGTCCAACAGCTGCAATATTTGTCAAACTAGTGAGTTTATTGATCTGCTGTCATTCTGTGGGCAGAGTACTAAAGAAGGGTGAGGAGGCTGTACGAGTGCTGTTATTGCAGAATATTGCACAGCTATCAGCCAATCAGATTCAAGAGCCAGACAGAACTGTTGTATAAATATATATATTGACCACATGGAGATTTGCCTTTTAAAGTATGCAATTAAAAATGTATGCATTCATATGTGGTTCTTTTTCTCACTTTATTTAGAGATTCTGGGGGAAAATATTTGATTAACAATGTAGAAATACAAAATAAATGAAATGAGTTAAATGAAAACACTTTTCATAAATGAATAACGACAGGTTAAGCAATAATTTATTGCTAAATAAAATGCAAAATGTAAACATTTTACTTTCAAATTTGCAGTTTTTTCACCATGCTGTTATTTGTGTTATTCCTGTAATGGCGTGAAAGACTGCAGTTATCAAAAAGAAAAAAAATACATTTTTTATTATAAATTATGTATTTTGTGTCACCACAAAATCAAATATAAAGCATAAAACCGAATACCAGAGTTTTTATTCTATCCATACATAGGCCTGTCACAATAATAAATATATCTACTTATTGTGCAATACTTGGAGATGACCTCAATTCCAGGCTCATTCTGAGAACGTAGTCCCGTGGACGTTTCTGGAGACCGCGAAATACATCCCGGGAGGTATGTATTTTTGCAGTTTTTGTTTTTGCGAATCCGCGAGAGGCCGATGTGCGTGCTTTTTCCCGTGCTGTTCTCGCGTAAACCCGCTAGAGGCCGCTGTCGAACGACCTTCCGCCTGTCTGCCTGGATGACAAAATGATTGACCGTGCGACCGGCCAGTCGGCTGACCCACCCTCCTCTGTCCCTAAACCCAACCAACGACGATTCACAAAAGCCGTCCAGAAAAAAAAAAAACACAGCGTTCTCTTAAAAAAATAAATACAGCCGTCCGTACCCCCGTCTACATATTTCGCAGTCTCCAGAAACGTCCACGGGACTACGTTTTCAGAATGAGCCTGGGTTGATTTTTTGGGATGGCAATATACAGTGCTCAGCATAACAAGTTCACCCCATTTTGAAAATGAATAGTTTTATTTATTTCGCAGTGAATATAGGCAATGTACTGTATTTTAGTGCATTTGAACAAAACAGATTTATTAAACAGATATATTTATTAAAATAGTATTTTAGTCACCAAACATATTTACAAATTGAAAGATAATACAAATAAATTCAACCAAATATTGCAAAAATAAATTACAACATACACAATTTCAACAACATTTTAAAACTGTTTTGCTTCTTTTGTTTTTTTTCTCTTTTTAAATTTGTATTTAATATTTTTCTATAACATACAAATTTGGGTGTACTAGTTTTTGGATCGTTATTGTAAGTTATTTTGTTAGATAAGCTCCAGATTTGGCCTCAGTACTTACTAAACTAATATAATATTATATAGCTTCCTATTAAAAATATGAATTTAAAGGATAGGGCAGCACGGTGGTGCAGTGGGGAGCGCTCTCGCCTCACAGCAAGAAGGTCACTGGTTCGAGCCTCGGCTGAGTCAGTTGGCATTTCTGTGTGGAGTTTGCATGTTTTCCCCGTGATCGCGTGGGTTTCCTCCGGTTGCTCCAGTTTCTCCAAAGACATGTGGTACAGGTTAATTGGGTAAGCTGAATTGTTCGTGGAGTATGTGTGTGAATGAGAGTGTATGGATGTTTCCAAGTACTGGATTGCAGCTGGAAGGGCATCCGCTGCGTAAAACATATGCTGGATAAGTTGGCGGTTCATTCCACTGTGGAGACCCCTGATTAATAAAGGGACTAAGCCAAAATTAAAATGAATGAATGAATAATCATTATATACTCAGTGGCATAAAATGATCTTAAAATGACAATAATATTGCTAAGTTCTGTGACAATATATTGCACAACAAAAATTCCTTATCGTGACAGGCCTATCCATACAATATATAGTATGAATTATATAATATACAATATATTGTCTTATTGCACAGCTCTAAATGCAACTGCAGGAGCTCATTTCATATGTCCTATTTCCATGTTATATCACTATGTGCTCTAAAATAACTTGGTGAGTGCAGATACAATTATTTATGGATTAATCTATAATAAGACATGACGGATACCTTTATGAATCATTATAAATATAAACTTGTAAAGTGTTTATAGTTTAACTCTGGTGAAGGTTGTTCTTTAACCAGCCGTGTGAGATTTGTGATTCACAGACATCGTCTTCTGTGGATGAGCAATAACTTCCTGTCTTAAAAAACAAAAACTTCTCTTTTCCTCAAAAGATGATTCACACTTCTTAATTTATTATGCATTACAATGTAAAGCTCTGATGAAAAATCTAATAGGAATGAAAAATCTAATAGGAATAATGCAGTTAATCTTGCCAGTAATAATAAATGTATTGACAGATAAAAATTCAAGCCTTAACTACCACATTCCTAGTTTCTGAGTCAGGAGTATCAATATAAATGATACGATTACAAAGGAAATTGAATGACAGCACTAATACACTTAGGCCATAAGGTGAAGCATGTTTTCGTTTCATTCCCTTCCCATACATGGGGCACTACATTCTTTTCATTCCAAAAAATTTAAGAATTGGTATAGAATTAAAAAATAAAAGTTCTCCATGTATAATCCTGCAGTTATTTTTTTTACAAGTGTTTAAAGTTGGCAATAGTCCCATCCTCGCGGAATCGTTTTTTGGTGGTGAGATATGCGGCTTCGCGTCACGTGCTTCCCGCTAGACCAATAAGATGGCCTAATGTCGGAACAACAGGTAAACATGGTTCAAGATGGCAGCGCTCTTGTCGTCACTATCGAGTAGCGAAGATGTTGAAATTACGGTCAGACCTCCACCAAAAAGCAGTAAAATGGTTTATAAACAATGCTATATGCATCTTACGTCCATAAAGGAAGAAGAAGCTAAGGTTTTTACACGCAAACTGTGGGATACATTTAGAAACTGCATCAATCGGTGTCTGCAGGATGAGAGTCAGAAAATAGCAGAAACATACAAACAGTGTCTAAAAATCCAGTTTGACAGTGTGCCCAAAGACGCTGGGTTTCACTCGACTTGCTACATGCGTTTTATTGATATAAAGCGCTTGGATGTGGCCGAGAAACGAGTTTCAAGGCGCCCTAAGCTGGTGATGATCATCACACAGACCACTCTGTGTCACTGAAGTGATTTGATAATTTCATCAGTTGTCTAATCAGTACTGAAATAAATATACATTTTAAAGAGACACTCTACATTTTTAGAAAATAGGCTCATTTTACATTTAGAAGTAAACTGTTGAGTTTCAGCATTTTTTAACCCATTCAGCCAGTCAGGAAGGAGCACTTTTAGCTTAGCTTACCATAAATCATTGAGTCGGATTAGACCATTAGCATCTCGCCTGAAAAATGACCAAAGAGTTTCAATAATTTTCCTATTTAAAGCTTAATTCTTATATTGTAGACTATAAGACTGATGGAAAATGAAAAGTTGCTATTGTTTAGGCCGATATGTCTAGGAAGTATATTTTCATTCTGGCGTAATAATCAAGGAACTTTGCTGCCAGACCACGACTGCAATGTTATTCTCACTGGTGGTGGAAATGCAGGACTTGGTGCTGGGTATTATTTTCAGGCACTGCATAATATTGCAGAGACCCAGAGATCGACTGTATGGATTCAAAAATGGTAAAACTCAACAGTTTAACCCTAGTGGAGTTATAAATTGAGCCAAAAAACCTTTTTCTAAAAATTTAACATTAATATTATTTCACATTTAACATTAGTGACTATAATGACTATAATTAAATGAAATATTCTTAAGAATAAAAATATTGTGTGTTCTTTGGATGAATTTACTTGCATTATGATGCTATTATACACTACCTGACAAAAGTCTTGTCGTCAATCCCAGTTGTAAGAGCAACAAAAAATAACTGCAGAAGACCTATTGGAAACCGCATGGATCCAAGATTCTCACAGAAATCAGTCAATCAAGAGAGATCTGCATAGTGGATGGCAACAATAGCAGCCTAAGGTATCAAGACATTTGTGCTGCCCATTACATTACAAACCACAGGAAAGAGCAAATTCTTCAGCAGGATAGCGCTCCTTCTCATACTTCAGCCTCCACTTCAAAGTTCCTGAAAGCAAAGAAGGTCAAGGTGCTTCAGGATTGGCCAGCCCAGTCACCAGAAATGAACATTATTGAGCATGTCTGGGGTAAGATGAAGGAGGAGGCATTAAAGATGAATCCAAAGAATCTTGATGAACTCTGGGAGTCCTGCAAGAATTCTTTCTTGGCCATTCCAGATGACTTTATTAATAAGTTATTTGAGTCATTGTAAAGATTTATGGATGCAGTCCTCCAAGCTCATGGGAGTCATACACAATATTCATTCTTTTTCCACTGCACCATGACTTTATACTGTATACTGTAGATTATTTCTGTTAACTAACAAGACTTTTGTCTAAGCACAGTCAGACCTTACTGTCCTAATTAAATAATTAAAAATCAAGGCATGATCATATTTTATTTTGGTAAAATAAGCGTAATCTAGAGGCCTTTGCCTTTCATATAAGCCACTTCTGATACCAAATGATCTACTAGAAGACAAGATATTATTTGTTGTTCAGAATACTTGGACAGGCGACAAGACTTTTGTCAGGTAGTGTATTGTCATTCTGGCACTATATAATAAGTGGCATAAAATAGTCTTAAAATGACAATGATATCATTTATCACAATATATTTTGGTAGAATATATCGTACAACAAAAAATAGATATCATCACAGGCCTAGTGGAGGTGATATATCACTATTTTAGTCTGCAAAGCATTTGACAACCTGAAAGTCTGATGAACATTCATCAGATTTTTGATCTAAACCAGCTCTCTGTCTGTCTGTATGGCTGGAATTTCCTCAATAATGGTCAGTGCTGTTGGCCACTACAGTGCAGTGCAGTGCTGTATCCCTCTAAAGATCTCGTCTAGATCAGACACTGCCAGCACGCTCTGCCAGTTGTGTGTTTTGCACACTATGTACTCCAACACCCTCATTTGTCAGAGGTTAGTCCATGTGTTACTGTTAAATAAGGAATTTCTGCTTAGGAGCTTTGCCATGTTGATACAAGCACAAAAAATAGCCTGGAAAGAACTTCTTTTTGGCCAGGCATGAAAACGATCAGATTGTATGCAATTCTGGATGTTGGGCATCAGTTTATACAGTTCTTATAAATTACATTTTATGCACCGATCTGTTTAAATGCTAGCCAATGACGAACGATATCCCCTTATTTAGTATGTTTGCAGAATTGACAGTTGCTGAACTTTGATGTTATTCACCTAACAACTCCCTGACCTAGAAACAGTATAGTACAGGTTGTCAGAGTAACATTTGAGAGCACTCAGACTAGTGACACTAAGGTATTAGTAATAGTAACTATTTATTAAAATGATGTAATAATAAAAACCCTTTAACTGCCTGCTCTACCAAATGGTTGACCGTATTTTGACTGTTTTAAATAATGACTGTTAAAGTAATCAGAATCAGAATCAGAATCAGTTTTATTGTAAAGTAATAAAGTTATTGTAAAGTAAAAGTAAATTACTTTAAAGTAATTTAAAGAATGACTGTTTTAGTTAATGGCTTACACACACACACACACACACACACACACACACACACACACACACACACACACACACACACACACAGCATTGTTGGTTTATGAAAAAATCAAACAAACATAATCCTGTTGCACTACTACACTTGATTTTGGTTTTATTGTTAAAAATGAGAATCTGAAATATTTAATGGATTACTTAAAAAAATAAAGGTATTTTCGTATTCAAAATATATTCATTTTATATCAAAATTGATATTCAAAAATGTTTTATTTTGATTATGTTTTTAAATAAATTGGTCTTGCACTTCATATTTTTCTTATTTTCTGAGGTTTTAATTCCGGTACTTTTCCCATAAACCGACATACTGTATCAACCATTTGGTAGAGGCTGATATTTTAGAAATCATGGGATGTGTTGAAAAAAATTGATCGAGTGTGTTAACTAGTGACATTAGTAGTTAAAAAAAAAAATAAAAAATTCTTGCTGGGGCAGTTAAAGGGTTAATATTAAAGGGTCGTTCACCCAATATTGAGAATTTTGTCATTATTTACTCACCCTCCACTTGTCACAGACCTCTTTGAGTTTCTTTTTCTGTTGAAAAAAAAATAAGATAATTTTTTACTTTCATTACATTACATTCCCGTCTTACATCTTTTGAACTACATGTCTTAGATGCCATGTCAAGTTAAACGATCTTCAGCTTTCTCAAGCAGCGCAGCTCATCACTGTCAGTTCCACAGCAGTAGACCGATCAGAAGACCTCAGAGGCGGGGCAACCGTTTCAAGTTTCTGTTAACAGGCGCTCAGTGGCTGTGTCAGGATACCCTTAAGCTATATGCTGTGCTTTTTTTCAAGAATTCTGAACCTTTGCCTCTCGCGTTTTTAGAGGCAATGACACATTCTGTGTGAATGACCCCTTACACTGTAACTCCAACAAACCTACAAAGCAATGTCTTTACAAATATTTACAGTTGAAGTCAAAATCATTCGCCCTTCTGGGACTTTTTTCTTTTTTTTATATATTTCCCAAATTATGTTTGATAGAGCAAGGAGTTTTTTACAGTATTTCCTATAATATTTTTTCTTCTGGAAAAAGTCTTATTTGTTTTATTTCGGCTAGAATAAAAGCAGTTTTAAATTTTTTAAAAACCATTTTAAGGTCAAAATTATTAGCCCCTTTAAGCTATATTTTGTTCTATAGTCTACAGAACAAATTAACAGGTAAAAAAAATCATCAACTTAGTAACTTCAATAACTTTTTAATTAACTAAAAGTACTTCAAACATTTAAATACAAATAAATATAAATAAAACAATACACAATATAAAAGTAAACTTGAGCAATTATATCAAAGTGAATGTGCAAAGGGAAACCGTCTTCGATCAGCAATCCCTCTGCATTTTTTTGGAACCCAAAATATTTCCAAACCTCTGACTTTTTTTTTGAAGGGGGATAAATTGTCGGCAGCGTTCCTCCGTCCGCCATGCTTCTTCTTCGTGTGAGGATTAGAGAGCGGTGGCAGCGGCGGCGTGCACTGTGTGCACACAGTGCTTCTACATGCGGGGATTGTTTACATCAGAGTGCGCATCAGTTCTGCGCAGCATATATGCAGTGTTTCTTCAAGTGGTTGATGGAAAATAAGCTGAAGGGGGATAAATTGTCAGCAGCGTTCCTCCTTCTGCCATGCTTCTTCTTCGTGTGAGGATTATAGTGCGGTGGCAGCGGCGGCGCGCACTGCGTGCACACAATGCTTCTACATGTGGGGATTGTTTACATCAGAGTGCGCATCAGTTCTGCGCAGCATATACGCAGTGTTTCTTCAAGCGGTTGATGGAAAATAAGCTAAGGCGCGTTCCAAGAATATAAATTCAGATCTATTATTTTTCACGGTATTTTGAAGTGCCCGCGATAACAATATCGTGCATATTCATTACCGTGATTGCAAAGCAATACACCATGAAGCACCCAGAACACCCTAATAACCACAATAAACTATTGAGAACTTACAATAAACACTTAGCAATGCAACATTTTGGTGGTGATTTATATGGAATGATATACAAATATATACTGGAATAGTTGGCGGTTCATTCCATTGTGGTGACCCATGAATAAAAAAGGGACTAAGCTGAAGAAAAAAGAAGTAAGTTGAAGCTTTTTCTCTGTATGATTGTGTAGATCTGTTGCAAGGCCTCTCCATATTGGATTGAAAGAGCGTTTACTTGTAGCTCTGTCTCAGTTTGTAATTAGTGGTTTTCACCATAGCTTGATTTAAACACTGGTTCAGCACTTAGGGAGTTTGTAAACTGTGCAGTCGGACACATATAAAAGTGAAATCCCCAAATAAAGGCAGTGTTTCTCCATGAGCTCATTATCAATTAGCACAATAAAATGTTTTAATACATCAGACTCAACACAATATTTAGCATCTCCGTGGCAACTGGGTCAAAAAACATGACATGTAGCACTGACGTCAGACTTTACCCATGTTTTCGGTTAGACCTGTGAACTTTCCTTTTCCTCTGTAAAAGCACCTTTCCATGAGTCCACGTTTCCTGTTCAGCAGTTTTGCAAAGGTCTTCCAGCTGGATGAATATGTGCAATATTCAAAAATACAGTGGGGAAAATAAGTATTGAACACGTCACCATTTTTTTCTCAGAAAACATATTTCTAAAGGTGCCTTGACTTAATATTTTCACCAGATGTTGATAGCAGCCAAAGAAATCCATATATGCAAAGAAAACAAATCTAAGTAGTTTCCAAATTAAGTTATGTGTATAAAATGAAATAACACAGGGAAAAAGTATTGAACACATGAAGAAAGGGAGGTGTAGAAAAGCAGATTATGGATTATAGATTGCGAAATTTAGCGTTTTTTTAAAAAAGCATGATGGTAAAACACAAATGTGGTTATGAATGTATTAAAACATGTGCTTGTTTGTTGTAAAAATTCGTAATAATGTCAAAAAATACTAATTAGTGGATCTAATTACTTCCGGGTGTAACGGTCCTGCCGTTGTGTCTGGTGTATTCTTGGAAATTTTCTACCCTTTGGTTTCGAGTGTGGTCCTGAAAAATCTCCGTTCGAAGGGCTATTCACCTCTTCCCCTAAGCCCTACTCCTTCAAGCTAAAGAGAATTGGGACACCCCTACCCCTTCACAGGAACGCAGACTTTGACGAGGCAAAACGAGGGGTAGGGGTAAGAGGAAGGGCTAAGGGGTACAATTGGGATTGGTCCTTACTGCTCTGCCCCACGGACACTGCATTAGAAACACCTCACACACGCGGTAATTTGTTTTTTGTAGTTTGATGCAAAGATGATATAATACATACATAAATACATATAAATAGACATATGTTTTTTTAAAACCTAAATATTTAAAACTTTCAAGGATTTAAGATAATGATGACCATTAAATGCATCTTGTGAAAAGGGAACACAGCAGCAACTCAAGGCTTTCCCAGATAGTCCTGCAGTGTGAAAACAACTGTGATCCGACAACTTGTAATGATCATGCAGTGTGAACTCAGCACAAAGCATCTGTAGATCTTAAAGAGAGGTCTCCTGAGGCATCACATTGTAAAATTGGATCTCTCATTTACAAGAATGTGCGAAAAACATTCACTTCTGCTGGTCTGAATAACTGGGACTACATCAAAGTTATTCTGGCATCTGTTATTCTCAAGAGGCTCCAAGAGGAGGGCTTCAGGTGGTCTGTTACAGGTAGCGCTGGATCCACATGGCCATGTGTTTTTCTTTTCTCCTGGAACACGAGACCTGTCTATTCTGAGCCTGTTCGCTCACATATCAATTCTTCTGCCTCACTATTTCTGCACCGCTGTAATGCAAGTTGATCCTCGGAGCCCATCAGTGGACATTAATGTCTACAGTGTTTTGTAAGTCAAAGACTGAGGACGTGCAGAACGTTTTTTAGTATTAGTGGTGCCTCACAAAGCATGATAAGGTATGGTATCTTTTAAACAATCTCAAAGGTTATTGCAAAGTCACTCTGAATTTGTTATGTAATGGATTTCAGTTAGTTTCAATACTAGTGTGTGATACAGTGATGCATTCAGATAGTAAAAAGCACATTCAGTTTTGTTTAGACAGGGTGTCTGATTAAAAAGTATTAAAAGATGATAAACTGATTTAGAGAAACTTCAGGCTCTTAAAAAGTATTAAAAAAGTCTTGAAGGTGC
This sequence comes from Danio aesculapii, assembly GCF_903798145.1. Classification (NCBI taxonomy): domain Eukaryota; kingdom Metazoa; phylum Chordata; class Actinopteri; order Cypriniformes; family Danionidae; genus Danio; species Danio aesculapii. The sequence continues at coordinate 64,045,539 of NC_079441.1, forward strand.
TGTATGTTTTGTAAGTTTTTGACTCTTCTAAAGCAAAAAAATACCATAATATGTTTGCAGATATTTAAGATGCTAAGTGAACATGCTTGTTTATCTGAAAAACAATGCTGAAGTCAGATATTCTGCTTTGAAAATGTGCTTTCCGTGCAGGAATGTCTGTTTTTGTTTTGGTCCCTTTAACCTGCCCACTGTCAGTTTAGCCAATTATATTTCAGCACCCCAGGTTGCCTTGGTAGAAACAGCATATTTCATTCATTCAGTCAGAAAGGCTCTCAAAGTCTGCGTCCGTGACCTACTGACTCTGAAATGAGACGCAGATTCAGAGTTCCACATGAGGTTATTAATTAGCAAACTATATAAATATTACAAACGTAAACATTAGGTGAGCAGGTTGCATTGTAACCCCGTGTCCCAAAAATATGCTAAGCAATTTGGCTGTTTGCACCAGATGAAACCCGACAGAAATTTAAATGCAGCCATTCAGAAGCACAGAATAGTGCACTCACTGCACTCCAATGAAATGGTAAGGTTTATAATCTAATTAATAAATATTAAACCTCTTTAACATAATAAATGTTGAATCACTGGTATTTGTTGGCTTTTACTGAGCCACAGTTACAAAGTTCAATTTCTATTTTATTTTATTTTCAAGATCTGAGGTGAACTATCTGCTGCTGCTTTCAGTAGTATGGCGATAAATGCCATGTAAAATGGCATTCAAACTCACATTATTAGCATTTAACACTGCATAAAGCACATGAAGTGTACCTGAGGTAATCACTGTCGGCTTATCCTGTTATTCAGCTGCAAGAAATAGAAGCTGTTTCTAAAATATATATTTTGGGTGATGGTTAGGACAAAAACTCCTTTTAATACGGAAAATATTCCTTCTATCGTGTGCCGTTGCTTTTATTTAGAGCACGATTTAAATCAGCCTTAAATCAGCCTTTAGGCTTGATAGTCAGGTTCAATACCTAGTTCAACTGCTGGGTGTCAAACTTACATATTGCACCTTTAAATGCTATTTTATAAGGTATTAAATGTTGTATCATTTTTGATTATTCAGTGTGTGCAAACATTTGCCTAAATTTAATCTTGAAATATTGGGATGCTGTGTAGTTTATCCATGCTATTTAACCTTGCATCTACAGTATTTACCTTATTCTTCCATGTAAGAGCAGATACCTTTTTGGCTCAAGAATCATTCCCTTCCATTGATTTTTGACCATAAAAGCAGCTTTTTATGCTCCTTGATGTTACAAACTGACCATTTCTTGTGATAAACACACTTGTTTTTACAGCAAGTAGTTTGACCTTTTACTGCAGATTTGAAAGCTGATTGGAGGGGGTTAATGTGATGCAAATTTCATAAATATGCAAATCATGCACTAGGGTAATAGTGTTTTGAGGACAATACATTATTGGCATACAACTATTTTGGCAGGAATCAAATAAAAATAAGTATTTTTGTATCAGTAATCTGCCATTTATTCATAATTTGGGTAAAAAAGGAATGGAAATTGTTGTTGTACTACCTCTAGGTGTCATTTCAGCTGAATACTGTAGAGAATTGTACGTATAGTGTACTGTAATTGTTAGGGGTGTGACGAGATTCCTACTCAACGAGAAAATACGAGACATGAAATTGGGTTTACGAGAAAAAACAAGACGAGATTTTTACCCTTTTTTAAAGAAATCCTCAATGATGAAATTCATTAATAGAAACGATGAATGGAATTCATCAACTGAACCCCCCCCCACACACACACACACAAATCGCAAAACTATTTAAGTGCTTTTTTTTTTATCAACTTGTAATCACTGTAAACACTGCTAAGTATTTTGCTAATAGCCTATGTGAATGGAAAATAATCTTTTTATATATAATTTCAAATATTAGCAAAATATTTGCTTATATATGAATGGAAAATAGATTTTTATTGAACTACAAAAAAAATCACAAAATAGAAAAAAACTATTTGCTTTTTAAAAACATTGTAATGATTGGTATTTTATCATTACACTACTAAATATTTAGCTATAAACTCTACTGAATAGCTTCTCCCCTGTACAATTTCACATGATAAATTTAACTTTTTTCCACACACTGAACTTACAAAAAAAAATAATAAAATAATAATAATATATATATATATATATATATATATATATATATATTATATATCTATTATTATATATATATATTATATATTATATATATATATATATATATATATATATATATATATATATATATATATATATATATATATATATATATATATATATATATATATATGTATGTAATTTTTGGTATTTAATATTTAATATTTTATTTAATAAATCAGTTTCTCTTTCATTTAGCAAGATTTCATTTATGTACCATGACTCACTCTGAGCTACTGGATGCGATCATGCGAAGTCCTTCAAGGTGTTGACAGTTTGATTACAGCGTTTACATATCTGCACTTCAATAATGCGACTAAAACAGGAATACTCTTCAACTCTTAATTCCATTTGTGTTCATGACAATTATGACTTTCAGCATATCTGAAGTGCTATTCCATTCCATAATGTGTGAGGCTGCAGTGGGAGCCTATGTTGGACGCGGAACCCACTGAAAAAAGTGGTTACGTCACACCCGCCTGACCAAACGAGTGACAAGCGCAACTCCCAAACCAGCCTGGGTTGCCAGGTGAGTGAAAAGCACCTGATTTGCAGATCAAATCCACCCTGCCTCTGTTATGAAAATGCTAGTACTGATTGGAGGTCCTTTCATAAAAGCGAGCAACCGCTGAATAATCTTGTTTGTGCGTGTATAGAGAAAAAATGTACTTGATTTTTAAAAAAATGTAAATGCGGTTGACAGACATGAGTGACCATTCGCATCTTCTGCAGCACCTCGCACATTATTGTTGCTCATTACTGTCAGTCACACAGCAGTCGACCAATCAGAAGAACTCGGAGGCAGGTACTATTTCTAAATGCTGCATTTCAGACACAAAGATGCATTCTTTATGAATAGCTGCTAAGTTGTTGCACTGCTGTTATCTATTCTGCCTAACTCCAATGACTAGACTGGCATATCTAGACTGACTGTATTTGCCATGTGAGAGTGACAGTTTGGGACATATACCAAAACTGTATGGGAACACATATACCATTACACCCCTACTTTTTAATATTATACATTTTTCCAGTTTATCATTAAGTTAAGCTACATTTATTTAAATGTTATATTCACTTATTATTTCCCGAAGTCACACTGTGAAAGAATGAGGCTTATAAAAGTATTTGTATAATCCAATGTATAATGCAAATGGTTATTCTCCAGAGTGCTTTGCCAAACTTACATGAGTGTCCCAAGATAAATGTCCTCTTGGAAAGGGTCAGGCAACCTCTAAGACGGCCCGCAGCTGCTCTGTCTCGCACTCTCACTTCTGTGTGAATTAATGACTTTCTCATGAGACGTTCACTTAGATAACAGACTGTTTGTACTTCTGTCCAAGGTGGCTTCCTCTTGTTTTGGCAGTCGTTCATAAAGCGGTGTGTATGCTGTGAGTATAAGACAGAAGGAGTGTGTGTGTGCAGCACTGTGGAAAAGTTAAGCCCACGAGGGATGCTGGGAAACATTGTTTTCTGAGATTGCCATAGAGCTAATGTCTGATTATCAGATGGGGGTTCCTTCCTGGTTTTCTTTGTATAGGATGGCAATTAACTCTGTTGCGTTGAGCTCCCAGCTTTTCCCCGTGTTTCCTCACTGACATCAGCTTCCTCTTGTTTGGTCTGATAGCTGGAAGCTCTGCAGCAACAACATAAGGCTGCACACTTCAGGTCTGGGATCTGTTTTTCTAGCAGTCATTTTGCACTCTCTGACAGACTGTGTCTTATTGGACTCTTTAAAAACACATACAAGGCTTTCATGCTGATAAAGGGGTGTGGATGGTGAATTAAATTCATTAAATTGGCTCCAAATGTGAAAACTAAGTCATTGGCTCACATTGGCTTGCTTTGTCATGGTCAATTGTGATTTCTTGCTTCTGTCTGATTTCTTGGCTAGCAAAAAGTCATTTTAGCTGCAG
>NC_079441.1:64052120-64057120 GCF_903798145.1 Danio aesculapii
GTGCAGTTTTGAAAATACTCATGTTCGTGTGGACAGGTCCTCATAATACACAGCAATAAAAGTATTACTATGTAGAAATGGATGTTGGTGTCTGATGCTCTTTGAGTAGGTATTATTGTAGCTTATGTTTAACATCCCTGGAATTTCCATCAACGCATTAAAGCTCAGACTTAATAGTATTTTAATAACTGCACAGCCACCATTTTTCCCAGTAATGTCTTTTCCCGTTGTGTCTGTATGCAGGGATTTAGTGTGTGTGTGCGCGCACATTTTACTGGTGTGCTGTGGGTTAGTGGCGTCTGCCCACAGTGGCCCTTTCCATTCTGTCAGATGGTGAAGTCATGCTATGTAAGTCAGCACAATGCAGATTCAGCTGAAAGAGCAAACGCAGAGGACAGTACACATTACCTTTCACTGCCCACCAGGAATGCCTTTACACATGGATCTAATGGCTGTTTTCCTTCATTCATTGAAGCCTGACATAGCAGTCGCCGCTCAGTTATAGTTATTAACACATTTTAACTTAGGCTTCCAAAATGACCACATGTTATAGTTGTTTTGGGTTTGTGCCGCTGTTGTGGTGAAGCAGTTGCATGTTTATGATGGTTTAGCGCATGGCTTTTCTGTAATAAAATAATTGTGCGGATTATCTCAAGCTGTGTCAGTGCATAGTATTCTTACTGTTTCTGGTGTACAGCGGAGCCAGTATCTAAAACAAACAACACAGGCTCATTTGAAATATGTACTTAAACATAGGCAGGCAAGCAGACAGACAGGCAGACAGTGAGACAGATAGACAGATAGATAGATAGATAGATAGATAGATAGATAGATAGATAGATAGATAGATAGATAGATAGATAGATAGATAGATAGATAGATAGATAGATAGATAGATAGATAGATAGATAGATAGATTAAAGCAGTTTGAAAAAGGATAGATAGATAGATAGATAGATAGATAGATAGATAGATAGATAGATAGATAGATAGATAGATGATAGATAGATAGATAGATAGATAGATAGATAGATAGATAGATAGATAGATAGATAGATAGATAGATAGATAGATAGATAGATAGATAGATAGATAGATAGATAGATAGATACATACATAGATACATACATACATACATACTGTACATACATACATACATACATACATACAGTACATACATACATACATATATACATCCATCCATACATACATACATACATACATACATACATACATACATACATACATACATAGACAGACAGGCAGGCAGGCAGGCAGGCAGGCAGGCAGGCAGGCAGGCAGGCAGGCAGACAGACAGACAGACAGACAGACAGACAGACAGACAGACAGACAGACAGACAGACAGACAGACAGACAGATAGATAGATAGATAGATAGATAGATAGATAGATAGATAGATAGATAGATAGATAGATAGATAGATAGATAGATAGATTAAAGCAGTTTGAAAAAGGATAGATAGATAGATAGATAGATAGATAGATAGATAGATAGATAGATAGATAGATAGATAGATAGATAGATAGATAGATAGATAGATAGATAGATAGATAGATAGATAGATTAAAGCAGTTTGAAAAAGGATAGATAGATAGATAGATAGATAGATAGATAGATAGATAGATAGATAGATAGATAGATAGATAGATAGATAGATAGATAGATAGATAGATAGATAGATAGATAGATAGATAGATAGATAGATTAAAGCAGTTTGAAAAAGGATAGATAGATAGATAGATAGATAGATAGATAGATAGATAGATAGATAGATAGATAGATAGATAGATAGATAGATAGATAGATAGATAGATAGATAGATAGATAGATAGATAGATACATACATACATACATACATACATAGATACATACATACATACATACATACATACACAGACAGACAGACAGACAGACAGACAGACAGACAGATAGGCAGGCAGGCAGGCAGGCAGGCAGACAGACAGACAGACAGACAGACAGACAGACAGACAGACAGACAGACAGACAGACAGACAGACAGACAGACAGACAGATAGATAGATAGATAGATAGATAGATAGATAGATAGATAGATAGATAGATAGATAGATAGATAGATAGATAGATAGATAGATAGATAGATAGATAGGCAAACAGACAGACAGACCGACCGACCGACCGACCGACCGACTGACCGACCGATAGACCGACAGACCGACGGACCGATCGACCGACAGACAGATAGATAGATAGATTTTTGTGCTAACATTTTGCAAATGTTAAAGCCTAGATAGTGCTGAGTGAATGTTTCATTAAAGCTATATGAGGAATGTTTGTCGTTGGCAGTTCAAGGTGTTTGCAGCCTGATATTTTATTCCCCGTGTGGAGTCTCTACAGCGCCTGCTTCTCACACTGATGTAAATAAGAGCGACTGTAGAGCTGTGGTCTGATGCACAAGTATGTTGGGCGTCTGGCTGCTGGAATGTGGCGTAATGTTGGCGCGTCTGTCTCCAACACCCACATGACAAGAGCTGACATCCCTTCGCTCAGTCCACCGCTAGCAAAACACTGTCCTAAAATCACACTCAGAGCTTCCACAGTGCCTCATAACGCAGACTGCATTTTCTGCCTCTCTGTAGAAGTGGATATTTAACTGCACGGTTATAACAGTATTAATGATTTTTCAGCTGCATACCTATTTTAAAGCAATTGTTTATCTGAGAATTACAGTTTTGTTGTCACTTTCTCACCTTCAAGCATGCAAAAAAGCATACATTTTATATTATTGTTAGTTTGATAATATACGTGCAAAGACATCCGACACTTAATTGCTTGTTAGTTGCTTTGAGTGGGTCAAAGTGTTAGTTAGTTAGTGGTAGTGTTAAGTAAGATCTAATGAATCTCTATTGACTGGTTTCACAGACCAAATGCACTTTTGAATGTACTGACTAGCAATTATGGTAACTTGCAGTTTATGTGTGTAAATCTATATGTAGTTACAATTAAAATTTAAGTTTATTTTTAGACATTACATCCATTAGCAGCAACAGAACACAAACTGTACAATACAGACCAATCAACATACATTAAAAAGCCAGTTATGCCAATACTTCCTCAAAGGAGGCTGATTACCTGATCAGTAAGCCTAGGATTCGTCGACGAAATTATGATGCCATTATGAGAATTCTACTGCTGACTAATAAAAATCTAATTTTTAATTTCTTATCATTGTATAATTACATAATAACATTCTAATTTAGTATTTTTGTTATGATATACTTGTAAAGACTACAATAAAAATGTAAGTACTTATGTTTTAGTTTATATTTTGCATTTTCATAATTTTTTTTAACATTTATGTAGTTTTTATTATTTTTATTATATTTTTGTTTTATTAGTTGTGTCATTTTATTTTTATTGTTTTTTTTATTTTATTTATTCTAGTTTTAAGTAAACTTCACGTTTTTATTTTATTTCATTTAATTTCATTAACATTTACTTAATTTTAAGTTGCAGAAAATCATTTTGTGGTCTTAGTTAACAATAACAAGTTTTTTAAAGCATGTCAAAACATTATTTAAAATGGTTTTAAACGATGAATGACTTTTTACACTTAGCTGAATGCTTCAAACCAGGCTCATTCTGAAAACGTACCCCTATATACATTTCTAGAGAGCGCCAAATATGTCCCAGGAGGTACGTTTTTTGCCCTTTTTGTTTTCGCAAATCCACCAGAGGTTGCTGTGTACGCTTTTTGAGATCTCAAATTTCTCTTGCGAGTGCCATTCACACCTGCTGTTCTCACATATATCCACCAGAGGCTGCTGTCGACTGACTGACTGACCGATCGACTGACCCACCCTTCTCCTTCCCTAAACCCAACCATGTTGGTTTCAAAAGCACAGAGTAACCCACCCAGAAAAGCCCTCACCTGACTTTTACCACGTTTTCAAATTTACCCACACCATCACCCTGTTATTTACTTGTTTATTTTATTTTTTGGCTTCTGTTTGTTGTTTTACCCTCTTTCGGAACCGTTCTTCGCTGGACTCAAGCCCCGTCGTTGTAGTCAACTCCTCTCTTTGACTCAATTTCCCTGACATACATGGCGAGCTAACTGGACATACTGCTAACAGTAGAAAAGCTGTCCATCCGGAGGTAGTCAGCTAGTTAGCGCGAAAAGGAACAGCGTCATACTGCCTGTAGCATTGATTTTAAAGACTAAATGCAGCCATACGTACTTCTGGCTGCATAATTCACGATCTCCAGAAAGATTTATATGGGGATGTTTTCAGAATGAGCCTATGTTGGTGTACTTGGTGCAACATCTCCTTTTAAAAATTGTAGATTTTTTTTGTGTGACTAAATTTGTGTGAATTAGCCACTAAACTGATTACGATAGCATCTTGTAAAGCACAGCCACATGAGTAGGCATAGGAGGATAACCGTTTTCAACGTATACCGCGGTTTGGAAAGTCAAGGTTTTAAAACCGCCAACGTTCTCAGTAATACCGTTCCTGCGGTATGTGTAAGATTTTTTTTTTTTTATTTAATTTTATTTTTTTTTATTGTTTTTAGTTTTTTAGGACAACAATATCTCCAGCAGAAAAGATATCCAAATATGCCATTTAAATGGTAAAGAAATCGCTGTTTTTTTAAACAAATGAAGCCAGCAGAAGTCAACAATTCATTTGAATTATTTAGCCTGATGTTTACTTTTCCAAAATATTTTAAATGTTTCTCAAAATAAATATATTGTGTTCAAAGGGGAAAAAGGTTTTATCTTTTACCCAGACATTTAAAAAGAATACATTTTGGAGCAGTAATCACAATTCCGAAATCGTGATATTTTCATCCAAGGTTATCATACCGTCAGAATCATATACCGACCCATGCCTACACATGAGTGCATTATTTTAAGACTCCTTGTGAAGTAAAAAATAACTTCAACTTTCACGTTCCGTGCAGCTCATCACTGTCAGTTCCACAGCAGTGGACCA